>NW_027672577.1:0-157000 GCF_964165515.1 Mesoplodon bidens | reverse complement strand
AAGTTGGCCTGCGTGCTTTCGCTGGTGTGGCTCCACGGCCCTTCCTCTAGGCTTTCAAGCCCTTGTACATATTCAGGTGTTTCACCTGGGAAGGGTGGGAACAGTTCAGCAGCAGCTGGCCTGGGGCTCAGCTCACGTTTACTCACAGAGGCCTCGGCACGGTCCCCCAGCTTTGCAATAAGGACGCTCCATGCGTGGGCGGGTGGGGCTGCTCGCTGTATGGGAGATGATTCCCCACCTCTGACCAATTTCAGAATTGTTTACCACTGGAGCAAGTGCCTTGGTAGTGTTTTCCTCTGTATAACTGTTAGGTTCTGTTTTTTTTTTTTCTTTTTTGGTTCAAGTTAGATTTTATTCCTCTTTTATGTATTTATGGATATAAGCATGGAAATAATTCATTCTTATAAATACATCACTGTGAATGGAAGAACATTTTTTCTGTTTTATTTTTACATTTTATTTTGAAAATTTTTGAAATTTAATTTTATTTATTTTTTTTATACAGTAGGTTATTATTAGTTATCTATTTTATGCATAGACATGTATACAGGTCAATCCCAATCTCCCAACTCATCCCACCACCACCACCCCATGGCTTCCCCCACTTTGTGTCCATACGTTTGTTCTCTACCTCTGTGTCTCTATTTCTGCCCTGCAAACCAGTTCATCTGTAGCATTTTTCTAGGTTCCACATATAGGCATTAATATACAATATTTGTTTTTCTCTTTCTGACTTACTTCACTCTGTATGACAGTCTCTAGATCCATCAACTTCTCTACAAATGACCCAGTTTCATTCCTTTTTATGGCTGAGTAATATTCCATTTTATATATGTACCACATCTTTATCCATTCGTCTGTCTGTGGGCATTTAGGTTGCTTCCATTACCTGGCTGTTGTAAATAGTGGTGCAATGAACATTTTGGTGAATGTGTCTTTGTGATTTTTGATTTTCTCTGGGTATATGCCCAGAAGTGGGATTGCTGGATCCTATTGTAATTCTGTTTTTAGTTTTTTAAAGGAACCTCCATACTGTTCTCCATAGTGACTGTATCAATTTACATTCCCACCAATAGCGGAAGAGGGTTCCTTTTGTCCACACCCTCCCCAGAATTTGTTGTTTGTAGATTATCTGATGATGCCGTTTCTAACAGGTGTGAGGTCTTACCTCATTGTAGTTTTGATTTGCATTTCTCTAATAATTAGTGATGTTGAGCAGCTTTTCATGTGCGTCTTGGCCATCTCTGTGTCTTCTTTGAAGAAACGTCTATTTAGATCTTCTGCCCATTTTTGTATTGGGTTGTTTGTTGTATTAATATTAAGCTGCATGAGCTGTTTATATATATTGGAGATTAAACCTTTGTCCATTGATTCGTTTGTGAAAGTTTTCGCCCCTTCTGAGGGTTGCCTTTTTCCATTCCCGTTTTTTTAACAAAGAAAGAAAGAAATCAAAAGAAGCAGAACACTAATGTGCGTGAAATATGCCTCTTGAAACTGTCGTTTTGAAATATGGACGTTTTTTGAATTTTTTGGTCGATATATGACCCCAGGATTTGTTTTCAGGTCAGGTGTCATTTACAGGCCTGTAATGATTTGGAATATCCACTGACCATTAGCGCTGGGATTAAAGCTGCTGTTGTGTGAAACGGCCACAAGGTGGCAGCAGTTCTCCCTTACCAAATCTGGTTACTAGGGCAGCAGAGCCTTAATGGAAGTCGCGTTCTAGATTGGAATATAGAACGGAATGTGCCAGGAGAAAGCCCCTCAAGTCTGTCTCACTACTTCTTGTTCGTGTTTTTAATTTAATTTTTTATTTTTTATTACAGCAAGTTTGAGTACAACGTTTAGCTTGTTGTAGGTGTGCAAGAGGTGGTTCTTTTACACATATACATATGTCTGTTCTTCCTGGGATCCTTTTCCCATGTTCGTTATGACAGAATGTTGAGTAGTCTTCTCTTGGTACTCTGTAGGTCTTTGGTGATTATATATGTCTACTGTGTTTGTATATGTCTGTTAACCCCAATATCGTAATGAATTCAATCCTCACACCTTTCCTTTGGTGAACCATAAGTTTGTTTAATGAATCTGTGATTGCCCTTCTCCGTGGAAATATCTGCCCTGGTATCAATTTATAGGTAACACCTATAAGTGATATGATATGATATGTGTCTTTCACTTTCTGACTTACTCCAAGTCACGTGATTACCTCTAGACTCATCTACGGTGCTGCAAATGGCATTGTGTGTTTCTTTTCCTTGGCGAATATTCTGTCTTAGCGAGGTCCATTTTCTGCAATGTGATTCCCTGAGGGCTGAGGATTAGCTTACCTGGGCAGCCTGACCCTGCCGGCAAGCCCTCCCCAGGTGTGCCTGGGTTGAGGTCAATATAAACAGCACTCCAGGCAGCAATAGCCCCTGCAGCTGTGCCTGACTCCATATTCTCTGCCCCGTCAGCAGTCTCGGGGCTGTGCTGGTGGGAGGGTGTGAGGGTCCACGGCTTTGTGGGTGGCCCGGTGTGAGTGGGGATCTGCTGGACTTTCTGCAGGAGTTGCCAGGCTGCCACCTGTAAAGAAGAGGATGTGTCACCCATAACTTCCACTGGAGTATCTCTCCGGGCTGAGGTGAGGAAGGAAAAAAAGGAGTGGGGGCCGGGACAGGAGGGGTATCTCAGGCAGGGCAATGGAAAGCTTCCAGAAGAGCGCCCGTGGCCAGGACCATCCTGGCTGACCTGCAGTCACCAAGTTGGCCTGCGTGCTTTCGCTGGTGTGGCTCCACGGCCCTTCCTCTAGGCTTTCAAGCCCTTGTACATATTCAGGTGTTTCACCTGGGAAGGGTGGGAACAGTTCAGCAGCAGCTGGCCTGGGGCTCAGCTCACGTTTACTCACAGAGGCCTCGGCACGGTCCCCCAGCTTTGCAATAAGGACGCTCCTTGCGTGGGCGGGTGGGGCTGCTGGCTGTATGGGAGATGATTCCCCACCTCTGACCAATTTCAGAATTGTTTACCACTGGAGCAAGTGCCTTGGTAGTGTTTTCCTCTGTATAACTGTAAGGTTCAGTTTTTTTTTCTTTTTTGGTTCAAGTTAGATTTTATTCCTCTTTTATGTATTTATGGATATAAGCATGTAAAAAATTCATTCTTATAAA
The DNA here is from genome assembly GCF_964165515.1 of Mesoplodon bidens. NCBI lineage: Eukaryota > Metazoa > Chordata > Mammalia > Artiodactyla > Ziphiidae > Mesoplodon > Mesoplodon bidens. The sequence continues at coordinate 153,857 of NW_027672577.1, read as the reverse complement.
TACATCAGTGTGAATGGAAGAACATTTTTTCTGTTTTATTTTTACATTTTATTTTTAAAATTTTTGAAATTTAATGTTATTTATTTCTTTTATACAGTAGGTTATTATTAGTTAACTATTTTATGCATAGACATGTATACAGGTCAATCCCAATCTCCCAACTCATCCCACCACCACCACCCCTTGGCTTCCCCCACTTTGTTTCCATACGTTTGTTCTCTACCTCTGTGTCTCTATTTCTGCCCTGCAAACCAGTTCATCTGTAGCATTTTTCTAGGTTCCACATATAGGCATTAATATACAATATTTGTTTTTCTCTTTCTGACATACTTCACTCTGTATGACAGTCTCTAGATCCATCAACTTCTCTACAAATGACCCAGTTTCATTCCTTTTTATGGCTGAGTAATATTCCATTTTATATATGTACCACATCTTTATCCATTCGTCTGTCTGTGGGCATTTAGGTTGCTTCCATTACCTGGCTCTTGTAAATAGTGCTGCAATGAACATTGTGGTGAATGTGTCTTTGTGATTTATGGTTTTCTCTGGGTATATGCCCAGAAGTGGGATTGCTGGATCCTATTGTAATTCTGTTTTTAGTTTTTTAAAGGAACCTCCATACTGTTCTCCATAGTGACTGTATCAATTTACATTCCCACCAATAGCGGAAGAGGGTTCCTTTTGTCCACACCCTCCCCAGAATTTGTTGTTTGTAGATTATCTGATGATGCCGATTCTAACAGGTGTGAGGTCTTACCTCATTGTAGTTTTGATTTGCATTTCTCTAATAATTAGTGATGTTGAGCAGCTTTTCATGTGCGTCTTGGCCATCTCTGTGTCTTCTTTGAAGAAACGTCTATTTAGATCTTCTGCCCATTTTTGTATTGGGTTGTTTGTTGTATTAATATTAAGCTGCATGATCTGTTTATATATATTGGAGATTAAACCTTTGTCCATTGATTCGTTTGTGAAAGTTTTCGCCCCTTCTGAGGGTTGCCTTTTTCCATTCCCGTTTTTTAACAAAGAAAGAATGAAATCAAAAGAAGCAGAACACTAATGTGCGTGAAATATGCCTCTTGAAACTGTCGTTTTGAAATATTGACGTCTTTTGAATTTTTTGGTCGATATATGACCCCAGGATTTGTTTTCAGGGCAGGTGTCATTTACAGGCCTGTAATGATTTGGAATATCCACTGACCATTAGCGCTGGGATTAAAGCTGCTGTTGTGTGAAACGGCCACAAGGTGGCAGCAGTTCTCCCTTACCAAATCTGGTTACTAGGGCAGCAGAGCCTCAATGGAAGTCGCGTTCTAGATTGGAATATAGAACGGAATGTGCCAGGAGAAAGCCCCTCAAGTTTTTCTCACTAATTCTTGTTCGTGTTTTTAATTTAATTTTTTATTTTTTATTACAGCAAGTTTGAGTACAACGTTTAGCTTGTTGTAGGTGTGCAAGAGGTGGTTCTTTCACACATATACATATGTCTGTTCTTCCTGGGATCCTTTTCCCATGTACGTTATGACAGAATGTTGAGTAGTCTTCTCTTGGTACTCCGTAGGTCTTTGGTGATTATATATGTCTACTGTGTTTGTATATGTCTGTTAACCCCAATATCGTAATGAATTCAATCCTCACACCTTTCCTTTGGTGAACCATAAGTTTGTTTAATGAATCTGTGATTGCCCTTCTCCGTGGAAATATCTGCCCTGGTATCAATTTATAGGTAACACCTATAAGTGATATGATATGATATGTGTCTTTCACTTTCTGACTTACTCCAAGTCACGTGATTACCTCTAGACTCATCTACGGTGCTGCAAATGGCATTGTGTGCTTCTTTTCCTTGGCGAATATTCTCTCTTAGCGAGGTCCATTTTCTGCAATGTGATTCCCTGAGGGCTGAGGATTAGCTGACCTGGGCAGCCTGACCCTGCCGGCAAGCCCTCCCCAGGTGTGCCTGGGTTGAGGTCAATATAAACAGCACTCCAGGCAGCAATAGCCCCTGCAGCTGTGCCTGACTCCATATTCTCTGCCCCGTCAGCAGTCTCGGGGCTGTGCTGGTGGGAGGGTGTGAGGGTCCACGGCTTTGTGGGTGGCCCGGTGTGAGTGGGGCTCTGCTGGACTTTCTGCAGGAGTTGCCAGGCTGCCACCTGTAAAGAAGAGGATGTGTCACCCATAACTTCCACTGGAATATCTCTCCGAGCTGAGGTGAGTAAGGAAAAAAAGGAGTGGGGGCCGGGACAGGAGGGGTATCTCAGGCAGGGCAATGGAAAGCTTCCAGAAGAGCGCCCGTGGCCAGGACCATCCTGGCTGACCTGCAGGCACCAAGGTGGTCTGCGTGCTGTCGCTGGTGTGGCTCCACGGCCCTTCCTCTAGGCTTTCAAGCCCTTGTACATATTCAGGAGTTTCACCTGGGAAGGGTGGGAACAGTTCAGCAGCAGCTGGCCTGGGGCTCAGCTCACGTTTACTCACAGAGACCTCGGCACGGTCCCCCAGCTTTGCAATAAGGACGCTCCTTGCGTGGGCGGGCGGGGCTGCTGGCTCTATGGGAGATGATTCCCCACCTCTGACCAATTTCAGAATTGTTTACCACTGGAGCAAGTGCCTTGGTAGTGTTTTCCTCTGTATAACTGTTAGGTTCACTTTTTTTTTCTTTTTTGGTTCAAGTTAGATTTTATTCCTCTTTTATGTATTTATGGATATAAGCATGGAAATAATTCATTCTTATAAATACATCAGTGTGAATGGAAGAACATTTTTTCTGTTTTATTTTTACATTTTATTTTTAAAATTTTTGAAATTTAATTTTATTTATTTTTTTATACAGTAGGTTATTATTAGTTAACTATTTTATGCATAGACATGTATACAGGTCAATCCCAATCTCCCAACTCATCCCACCACCACCACCCCATGGCTTCCCCCACTTTGTGTCCATACGTTTGTTCTCTACCTCTGTGTCTCTATTTCTGCCCTGCAAACAAGTTCATCTGTACCATTTTTCTAGGTTCCACATATAGGCATTAATATACAATATTTGTTTTTCTCTTTCTGACTTACTTCACTCTGTATGACAGTCTCTAGATCCATCAACTTCTCTACAAATGACCCAGTTTCATTCCTTTTTATGGCTGAGTAATATTCCATTTTATATATGTACCACATCTTTATCCATTCGTCTGTCTGTGGGCATTTAGGTTGCTTCCATTACCTGGCTCTTGTAAATAGTGCTGCAATGAACATTGTGGTGAATGTGTCTTTGTGATTTATGGTTTTCTCTGGGTATATGCCCAGAAGTGGGATTGCTGGATCCTATTGTAATTCTGTTTTTAGTTTTTTAAAGGAACCTCCATACTGTTCTCCATAGTGACTGTATCAATTTACATTCCCACCAATAGCGGAAGAGGGTTCCTTTTGTCCACACCCTCCCCAGAATTTGTTGTTTGTAGATTATCTGATGATGCCGATTCTAACAGGTGTGAGGTCTTACCTCATTGTAGTTTTGATTTGCATTTCTCTAATAATTAGTGATGTTGAGCAGCTTTTCATGTGCGTCTTGGCCATCTCTGTGTCTTCTTTGAAGAAACGTCTATTTAGATCTTCTGCCCATTTTTTTATTGGGTTGTTTGTTGTATTAATATTAAGCTGCATGAGCTGTTTATATATATTGGAGATTAAACCTTTGTCCATTGATTCGTTTGTGAAAGTTTTCGCCCCTTCTGAGGGTTGCCTTTTTCCATTCCCGTTTTTTTAACAAAGAAAGAAAGAAACCAAAAGAAGCAGAACACTAATGTGCGTGAAATATGCCTCTTGAAACTGTCGTTTTGAAATATGGACGTTTTTTGAATTTTTTGGTCGATATATGACCCCAGGATTTGTTTTCAGGGCAGGTGTCATTTACAGGCCTGTAATGATTTGGAATATCCACTGACCATTAGCGCTGGGATTAAAGCTGCTGTTGTGTGAAACGGCCACAAGGTGGCAGCAGTTCTCCCTTACCAAATCTGGTTACTAGGGCAGCAGAGCCTCAATGGAAGTCGCGTTCTAGATTGGAATGTAGAACGGAATGTACCAGGAGAAAGCCCCTCAAGTTTGTCTCACTAATTCTTGTTCGTGTTTTTAATTTAATTTTTTATATTTTATTACAGCAAGTTTGAGTACAATGTTTAGCTTGTTGTAGGTGTGCAAGAGGTGGTTCTTTCACACATATACATATGTCTGTTCTTCCTGGGATCCTTTTCCCATGTACGTTATGACAGAATGTTGAGTCGTCTTCTCTTGGTACTCCGTAGGTCTTTGGTGATTATATATGTCTACTGTGTTTGTATATGTCTGTTAACCCCAATATCGTAATGAATTCAATCCTCACACCTTTCCTTTGGTGAACCATAAGTTTGTTTAATGAATCTGTGATTGCCCTTCTCCGTGGAAATATCTGCCCTGGTATAAATTTATAGGTAACACCTATAAGTGATATGATATGATATGTGTCTTTCACTTTCTGACTTACTCCAAGTCACGTGATTACCTCTAGACTCATCTACGGTGCTGCAAATGGCATTGTGTGCTTCTTTCCCTTGGCGAATATTCTGTCTTAGCGAGGTCCATTTTCTGCAATGTGATTCCCTGAGGGCTGAGGATTAGCTGACCTGGGCAGCCTGACCCTGCCGGCAAGCCCTCCCCAGGTGTGCCTGGGTTGAGGTCAATATAAACAGCACCCCAGGCAGCAATAGCCCCTGCAGCTGTGCCTAACTCCATATTCTCTGCCCCGTCAGCAGTCTCGGGGCTGTGCTGGTGGGAGGGTGGGAGGGTCCACGGCTTTGTGGGTGGCCCGGTGTGAGTGGGGCTCTGCTGGACTTTCTGCAGGAGTTGCCAGGCTGCCACCTGTAAAGAAGAGGATGTGTCACCCATAACTTCCACTGGAATATCTCTCCGGGCTGAGGTGAGGAAGGAAAAAATGGAGTGGGGGCCGGGACAGGAGGGGTATCTCAGGCAGGGCAATGGAAAGCTTCCAGAAGAGTGCCCGTGGCCTGGACCATCCTGGCTGACCTGCAGGCACCAAGGTGGCCTGCGTGCTGTCGCTGGTGTGGCTCCATGGCCCTTCCTCTAGGCTTTCAAGCCCTTTTACATATTCAGGTGTTTCACCTGGGAAGGGTGGGAACAGTTCAGCAGCAGCTGGCCTGGGGCTCAGCTCACGTTTACTCACAGAGGCCTCGGCACGGTCCCCCAGCTTTGCAATAAGGACGCTCCTTGCGTGAGCGGGCGGGGCTGCTGGCTCTATGGGAGATGATTCCCCACCTCTGACCAATTTCAGAATTGTTTACCACTGGAGCAAGTGCCTTGGTAGTGTTTTCCTCTGTATAACTGTTAGGTTCAGTTTTTTTTTCTTTTTTGGTTCAAGTTAGATTTTATTCCTCTTTTATGTATTTATGGATATAAGCATGGAAATAATTCATTCTTATAAATACATCAGTGTGAATGGAAGAACATTTTTTCTGTTTTATTTGTACATTTTATTTTTAAAATTTTTGAAATTTAATTTTATTTATTTTTTTTATACAGTAGGTTATTATTAGTTATCTATTTTATGCATAGACATGTATACAGGTCAATCCCAATCTCCCAACTCATCCCACCACCACCACCCCATGGCTTCCCCCACTTTGTGTCCATACGTTTGTTCTCTACCTCTGTGTCTCTATTTCTGCCCTGCAAACCAGTTCATCTGTAGCATTTTTCTAGGTTCCACATATAGGCATTAATATACAATATTTGTTTTTCTCTTTCTGACTTACTTCACTCTGTATGACAGTCTCTAGATCCATCAACTTCTCTACAAATGACCCAGTTTCATTCCTTTTTATAGCTGAGTAATATTCCATTTTATATATGTACCACATCTTTATCCATTCGTCTGTCTGTGGGCATTTAGGTTGCTTCCATTACCTGGCTATTGTAAATAGTGCTGCAATGAACATTGTGGTGAATGTGTCTTTGTGATTTTTGGTTTTCTCTGGGTATATGCCCAGAAGTGGGATTGCTGGATGCTATTGTAATTCTGTTTTTAGTTTTTTAAAGGAACCTCCATACTGTTCTCCATAGTGACTGTATCAATTTACATTCCCACCAATAGCGGAAGAGGGTTCCTTTTGTCCACACCCTCCCCAGAATTTGTTGTTTGTAGATTATCTGATGATGCCGATTCTAACAGGTGTGAGGTCTTACCTCATTGTAGTTTTGATTTGCATTTCTCTAATAATTAGTGATGTTGAGCAGCTTTTCATGTGCGTCTTGGCCATCTCTGTGTCTTCTTTGAAGAAACGTCTATTTAGATCTTCTGCCCATTTTTGTATTGGGTTGTTTGTTGTATTAATATTAAGCTGCATGAGCTGTTTATATATATTGGAGATTAAACCTTTGTCCATTGATTCGTTTGTGAAAGTTTTCGCCCCTTCTGAGGGTTGCCTTTTTCCATTCCCGTTTTTTTAACAAAGAAAGAAAGAAATCAAAAGAAGCAGAACACTAATGTGCGTGAAATATGCCTCTTGAAACTGTCGTTTTGAAATATGGACGTTTTTTGAATTTTTTGGTCGATATATGACCCCAGGATTTGTTTTCAGGGCAGGTGTCATTTACAGGCCTGTAATGATTTGGAATATCCACTGACCATTAGCGCTGGGATTAAAGCTGCTGTTGTGTGAAACGGCCACAAGGTGGCAGCAGTTCTCCCTTACCAAATCTGGTTACTAGGGCAGCAGAGCCTCAATGGAAGTCGCGTTCTAGATTGGAATGTAGAACGGAATGTACCAGGAGAAAGCCCCTCAAGTTTTTCTCACTAATTCTTGTTCGTGTTTTTAATTTAATTTTTTATATTTTATTACAGCAAGTTTGAGTACAATGTTTAGCTTGTTGTAGGTGTGCAAGAGGTGGTTCTTTTACACATATACATATGTCTGTTCTTCCTGGGATCCTTTTCCCATGTACGTTATGACAGAATGTTGAGTAGTCTTCTCTTGGTACTCCGTAGGTCTTTGGTGATTATATATGTCTACTGTGTTTGTATATGTCTGTTAACCCCAATATCGTAATGAATTCAATCCTCACACCTTTCCTTTGGTGAACCATAAGTTTGTTTAATGAATCTGTGATTGCCCTTCTCCGTGGAAATATCTGCCCTGGTATCAATTTATAGGTAACACCTATAAGTGATATGATATGATATGTGTCTTTCACTTTCTGACTTACTCCAAGTCACGTGATTACCTCTAGACTCATCTACGGTGCTGCAAATGGCATTGTGTGTTTCTTTTCCTTGGCGAATATTCTGTCTTAGCGAGGTCCATTTTCTGCAATGTGATTCCCTGAGGGCTGAGGATTAGCTGACCTGGGCAGCCTGACCCTGCCGGCAAGCCCTCCCCAGGTGTGCCTGGCTTGAGGTCAATATAAACAGCACTCCAGGCAGCAATAGACCCTGCAGCTGTGCCTGACTCCATATTCTCTGCCCCGTCAGCAGTCTCGGGGCTGTGCTGGTGGGAGGGTGTGAGGGTCCACGGCTTTGTGGGTGGCCCGGTGTGAGTGGGGCTCTGCTGGACTTTCTGCAGGAGTTGCCAGGCTGCCACCTGTAAAGAAGAGGATGTGTCACCCATAACTTCCACTGGAATATCTCTCCGGGCTGAGGTGAGGAAGGAAAAAAAGGAGTGGGGGCCGGGACAGGAGGGGTATCTCAGGCAGGGCAAAGGAAAGCTTCCAGAAGAGTGCCCGTGGCCTGGACCATCCTGGCTGACCTGCAGGCACCAAGGTGGCCTGCGTGCTGTCGCTGGTGTGGCTCCACGGCCCTTCCTCCAGGCTTTCAAGCCCTTGTACATATTCAGGAGTTTCACCTGGGAAGGGTGGGAACAGTTCAGCAGCAGCTGGCCTGGGGCTCAGCTCACGTTTACTCACAGAGGCCTCGGCACGGTCCCCCAGCTTTGCAATAAGGACGCTCCTTGCGTGGGCGGGCGGGGCTGCTGGCTCTATGGGAGATGATTCCCCACCTCTGACCAATTTCAGAATTGTTTACCACTGGAGCAAGTGCCTTGGTAGTGTTTTCCTCTGTATAACTGTTAGGTTCAGTTTTTTTTTCTTTTTTGGTTCAAGTTAGATTTTATTCCTCTTTTATGTATTTATGGATATAAGCATGGAAATAATTCATTCTTATAAATACATCAGTGTGAATGGAAGAACATTTTTTCTGTTTTATTTTTACATTTTATTTTTAAAATTTTTGAAATTTAATTTTATTTATTTTTTTTATACAGTAGGTTATTATTAGTTATCTATTTTATGCATAGACATGTATACAGGTCAATCCCAATCTCCCAACTCATCCCACCACCACCACCCCATGGCTTCCCCCACTTTGTGTCCATACGTTTGTTCTCTACCTCTGTGTCTCTATTTCTGCCCTGCAAACCAGTTCATCTGTAGCATTTTTCTAGGTTCCACATATAGGCATTAATATACAATATTTGTTTTTCTCTTTCTGACTTACTTCACTCTGTATGACAGTCTCTAGATCCATCAACTTCTCTACAAATGACCCAGTTTCATTCCTTTTTATGGCTGAGTAATATTCCATTTTATATATGTACCACATCTTTATCCATTCGTCTGTCTGTGGGCGTTTAGGTTGCTTCCATTACCTGGCTATTGTAAATAGTGCTGCAATGAACATTGTGGTGAATGTGTCTTTGTGATTTTTGGTTTTCTCTGGGTATATGCCCAGAAGTGGGATTGCTGGATCCTATTGTAATTCTGTTTTTAGTTTTTTAAAGGAACCTCCATACTGTTCTCCATAGTGACTGTATCAATTTACATTCCCACCAATAGCGGAAGAGGGTTCCTTTTGTCCACACCCTCACCAGAATTTGTTGTTTGTAGATTATCTGATGATGCCGATTCTAACAGGTGTGAGGTCTTACCTCATTGTAGTTTTGATTTGCATTTCTCTAATAATTAGTGATGTTGAGCAGCTTTTCATGTGCGTCTTGGCCATCTCCGTGTCTTCTTTGAAGAAACGTCTATTTAGATCTTCTGCCCATTTTTGTATTGGGTTGTTTGTTGTATTAATATTAAGCTGCATGGGCTGTTTATATATATTGGAGATTAAACCTTTGTCCATTGATTCGTTTGTGAAAGTTTTCGCCCCTTCTGAGGGTTGCCTTTTTCCATTCCCGTTTTTTTAACAAAGAAAGAAAGAAATCAAAAGAAGCAGAACACTAATGTGCGTGAAATATGCCTCTTGAAACTGTCGTTTTGAAATATGGACGTTTTTTGAATTTTTTGGTCGATATATGACCCCAGGATTTGTTTTCAGGGCACGTGTCATTTACAGGCCTGTAATGATTTGGAATATCCACTGACCATTAGCGCTGGAATTAAAGCTGCTGTTGTGTGAAACGGCCACAAGGTGGCAGCAGTTCTCCCTTACCAAATCTGGTTACTAGGGCAGCAGAGCCTCAATGGAAGTCGCGTTCTAGATTGGAATGTAGAACGGAATGTACCAGGAGAAAGCCACTCAAGTTTTTCTCACTAATTCTTGTTCGTGTTTTTAATTTAATTTTTTATATTTTATTACAGCAAGTTTGAGTACAATGTTTAGCTTGTTGTAGGTGTGCAAGAGGTGGTTCTTTTACACATATACATATGTCTGTTCTTCCTGGGATCCTTTTCCCATGTTCGTTGTGACAGAATGTTGAGTAGTCTTCTCTTGGTACTCCGTAGGTCTTTGGTGATTATATATGTCTACTGTGTTTGTATAAGTCTGTTAACCCCAATATCGTAATGAATTCAATCCTCACACCTATTCTTTGGTGAACCATAAGTTTGTTTAATGAATCTGTGATTGCCCTTCTCCGTGGAAATATCTGCCCTGGTATCAATTTATAGGTAACACCTATAAGTGATATGATATGATATGTGTCTTTCACTTTCTGACTTACTCCAAGTCACGTGATTACCTCTAGACTCATCTACGGTGCTGCAAATGGCATTGTGTGCTTTTTTTCCTTGACGAATATTCTGTCTTAGCGAGGTCCATTTTCCGCAATGTGATTCCCTGAGGGCTGAGGATTAGCTGACCTGGGCAGCCTGACCCTGCCGGCAAGCCCTCCCCAGGTGTGCCTGGGTTGAGGTCAATATAAACAGCACTCCAGGCAGCAATAGCCCCTGCAGCTGTGCCTGACTCCATATTCTCTGCCCCGTCAGCAGTCTCGGGGCTGTGCTGGTGTGAGGGTGTGAGGGTCCACGGCTTTGTGGGTGGCCCGGTGTGAGTGGGGCTCTGCTGGACTTTCTGCAGGAGTTGCCAGGCTGCCACCTGTAAAGAAGAGGATGTGTCACCCATAACTTCCACTGGAGTATCTCTCCGGGCTGAGGTGAGGAAGGAAAAAAAGGAGTGGGGGCCGGGACAGGAGGGGAATCTCAGGCAGGGCAATGGAAAGCTTCCAGAAGAGCGCCCGTGGCCAGGACCATCCTGGCTGACCTGCAGGCACCAAGGTGGCCTGCGTGCTGTCGCTGGTGTGGCTCCACGGCCCTTCCTCTAGGCTTTCAAGCCCTTGTACATATTCAGGTGTTTCACCTGGGAAGGGTGGGAACAGTTCTGCAGCAGCTGGCCTGGGGCTCAGCTCACGTTTACTCACAGAGGACTCGGCACGTTCCCCCAGCTTTGAAATAAGGACACTCCTTGCGTGGGCGGGCGGGGCTGCTGGCTGTATGGGAGATGATTCCCCACCTCTGACCAATTTCAGATTTGTTTACCACTGTAGCAAGTGCCTTGGTAGTGTTTTCCTCTGTATAACTGTTAGGTTCAGTTTTTTTTTTCTTTTTTGGTTCAAGTTAAATTTTATTCCGCTTTTATGTATTTATGGATATAAGCATGGAAGTAATTCATTCTTATAAATACATCAGTGTGAATGGAAGAACATTTTTTCTGTTTTATTTTTACATTTTATTTTTAAAATTTTTGAAATTTAATTTTATTTATTTTTTTTATACAGTAGGTTATTATTAGTTATCTATTTTATGCATAGACATGTATACAGGTCAATCCCAATCTCCCAACTCATCCCACCACCACCACCCCATGGCTTCCCCCACTTTGTGTCCATACGTTTGTTCTCTACCTCTGTGTCTCTATTTCTGCCCTGCAAACCAGTTCATCTGTAGCATTTTTCTAGGTTCCACATATAGGCATTAATATACAATATTTTTTTTTCTCTTTCAGACTTACTTCACTCTGTATGACAGTCTCTAGATCCATCAACTTCTCTACAAATGACCCAGTTTCATTCCTTTTTATGGCCGAGTAATATTCCATTTTATATATGTACCACATCTTTATCCATTCGTCTGTCTGTGGGCATTTAGGTTGCTTCCTTTACCTGGCTATTGTAAATAGTGCTGCAATGAACATTGTGGTGAATGTGTCTTTCTGATTTATGGTTTTCTCTGGGTATATGCCCAGAAGTGGCATTGCTGGATCCTATGGTAATTCTCTTTTTAATTTTTTAAAGGAACCTCCATACTGTTCTCCATAGTGACTGTATCAATTTACATTCCCACCAATAGCGGAAGAGGGTTCCTTTTGTCCACACCCTCCCCAGAATTTGTTGTTTGTAGATTATCTGATGATGCCGATTCTCACAGGTGTGAGGTCTTACCTCATTGTAGTTTTGATTTGCATTTATCTAATAATTAGTGATGTTGAGCAGCTTTTCATGTGCGTCTTGGCCATCTCTGTGTCTTCTTTGAAGAAACGTCTATTTAGATCTTCTGCCCATTTTTGTATTGGGTTGTTTGTTGTATTAATATTAAGCTGCATGAGCTGTTTATATATATTGGAGATTAAACTTTCGTCCATTGATTCGTTTGTGAAAGTTTTCGCCCATTCTGAGGGTTGCCTTTTTCCATTCCTTTTTTTTAACAAAGAAAGAAAGAAATCAAAAGAAGCAGAACACTAATGTGCGTGAAATATGCCTCTTGAAACTGTCGTTTTGAAATATGGACGTCTTTTGAATTTTTTGGTCTATATATGACCCCAGGATTTGTTTTCAGGGCAGGTGTCATTTACAGGCCTGTAATGATTTGGAATATCCACTGACCATTAGCGCTGGGATTAAAGCTGCTGTTGTGTGAAACGGCCACAAGGTGGCAGCAGTTCTCCCTTACCAAATCTGGTTACTAGGGCAGCAGAGCCTCAATGGAAGTCGCGTTCTAGATTGGAATGTAGAACGGAATGTACCAGGAGAAAGCCACTCAAGTTTTTCTCACTAATTCTTGTTCGTGTTTTTAATTTAATTTTTTATATTTTATTACAGCAAGTTTGAGTACAATGTTTAGCTTGTTGTAGGTGTGCAAGAGGTGGTTCTTTTACACATATACATATGTCTGTTCTTCCTGGGATCCTTTTCCCATGTTCGTTGTGACAGAATGTTGAGTAGTCTTCTCTTGGTACTCCGTAGGTCTTTGGTGATTATATATGTCTACTGTGTTTGTATATGTCTGTTAACCCCAATATCGTAATGAATTCAATCCTCACACCTATCCTTTGGTGAACCATAAGTTTGTTTAATGAATCTGTGATTGCCCTTCTCCGTGGAAATATCTGCCCTGGTATCAATTTATAGGTAACACCTATAAGTGATATGATATGATATGTGTCTTTCACTTTCTGACTTACTCCAAGTCACGTGATTACCTCTAGACTCATCTACGGTGCTGCAAATGGCATTGTGTGCTTTTTTTCCTTGACGAATATTCTGTCTTAGCGAGGTCCATTTTCCGCAATGTGATTCCCTGAGGGCTGAGGATTAGCTGACCTGGGCAGCCTGACCCTGCCGGCAAGCCCTCCCCAGGTGTGCCTGGCTTGAGGTCAATATAAACAGCACTCCAGGCAGCAATAGCCCCTGCAGCTGTGCCTGACTCCATGTTCTCTGCCCCGTCAGCAGTCTCGGGGCTGTGCTGGTGGGAGGGTGTGAGGGTCCACGGCTTTGTGGGTGGCCCGGTGTGAGTGGGGCTCTGCTGGACTTTCTGCAGGAGTTGCCAGGCTGCCACCTGTAAAGAAGAGGATGTGTCACCCATAACTTCCACTGGAGTATCTCTCCGGGCTGAGGTGAGGAAGGAAAAAAAGGAGTGGGGGCCGGGACAGGAGGGGAATCTCAGGCAGGGCAATGGAAAGCTTCCAGAAGAGCGCCCGTGGCCAGGACCATCCTGGCTGACCTGCAGGCACCAAGGTGGCCTGCGTGCTGTCGCTGGTGTGGCTCCACGGCCCTTCCTCTAGGCTTTCAAGCCCTTGTACATATTCAGGTGTTTCACCTGGGAAGGGTGGGAACAGTTCTGCAGCAGCTGGCCTGGGGCTCAGCTCACGTTTACTCACAGAGGACTCGGCACGTTCCCCCAGCTTTGAAATAAGGACGCTCCTTGCGTGGGCGGGCGGGGCTGCTGGCTGTATGGGAGATGATTCCCCACCTCTGACCAATTTCAGATTTGTTTACCACTGTAGCAAGTGCCTTGGTAGTGTTTTCCTCTGTATAACTGTTAGGTTCAGTTTTTTTTTTCTTTTTTGGTTCAAGTTAAATTTTATTCCGCTTTTATGTATTTATGGATATAAGCATGGAAGTAATTCATTCTTATAAATACATCAGTGTGAATGGAAGAACATTTTTTCTGTTTTATTTTTACATTTTATTTTTAAAATTTTTGAAATTTAATTTTATTTATTTTTTTTATACAGTAGGTTATTATTAGTTATCTATTTTATGCATAGACATGTATACAGGTCAATCCCAATCTCCCAACTCATCCCACCACCACCACCCCATGGCTTCCCCCACTTTGTGTCCATACGTTTGTTCTCTACCTCTGTGTCTCTATTTCTGCCCTGCAAACCAGTTCATCTGTAGCATTTTTCTAGGTTCCACATATAGGCATTAATATACAATATTTTTTTTTCTCTTTCTGACTTACTTCACTCTGTATGACAGTCTCTAGATCCATCAACTTCTCTACAAATGACCCAGTTTCATTCCTTTTTATGGCCGAGTAATATTCCATTTTATATATGTACCACATCTTTATCCATTCGTCTGTCTGTGGGCATTTAGGTTGCTTCCTTTACCTGGCTATTGTAAATAGTGCTGCAATGAACATTGTGGTGAATGTGTCTTTCTGATTTATGGTTTTCTCTGGGTATATGCCCAGAAGTGGCATTGCTGGATCCTATGGTAATTCTCTTTTTAATTTTTTAAAGGAACCTCCATACTGTTCTCCATAGTGACTGTATCAATTTACATTCCCACCAATAGCGGAAGAGGGTTCCTTTTGTCCACACCCTCCCCAGAATTTGTTGTTTGTAGATTATCTGATGATGCCGATTCTCACAGGTGTGAGGTCTTACCTCATTGTAGTTTTGATTTGCATTTATCTAATAATTAGTGATGTTGAGCAGCTTTTCATGTGCGTCTTGGCCATCTCTGTGTCTTCTTTGAAGAAACGTCTATTTAGATCTTCTGCCCATTTTTGTATTGGGTTGTTTGTTGTATTAATATTAAGCTGCATGAGCTGTTTATATATATTGGAGATTAAACTTTCGTCCATTGATTCGTTTGTGAAAGTTTTCGCCCATTCTGAGGGTTGCCTTTTTCCATTCCTTTTTTTTAACAAAGAAAGAAAGAAATCAAAAGAAGCAGAACACTAATGTGCGTGAAATATGCCTCTTGAAACTGTCGTTTTGAAATATGGACGTCTTTTGAATTTTTTGGTCGATATATGACCCCAGGATTTGTTTTCAGGGCAGGTGTCATTTACAGGCCTGTAATGATTTGGAATATCCACTGACCATTAGCGCTGGGATTAAAGCTGCTGTTGTGTGAAACGGCCACAAGGTGGCAGCAGTTCTCCCTTACCAAATCTGGTTACTAGGGCAGCAGAGCCTCAATGGAAGTCGCATTCTAGATTGGAATGTAGAACGGAATGTGCCAGGAGAAAGCCCCTCAAGTTTGTCTCACTACTTCTTGTTCGTGTTTTTAATTTAATTTTTTATTTTTTATTACAGCAAGTTTGAGTACAACGTTTAGCTTGTTGTAGGTGTGCAAGAGGTGGTTCTTTTACACATATACATATGTCTGTTCTTCCTGGGATCCTTTTCCCATGTACATTATGACAGAATGTTGAGTAGTCTTCTCTTGGTACTCCGTAGGTCTTTGGTGATTATATATGTCTACTGTGTTTGTATATGTCTGTTAACCCCAATATCGTAATGAATTCAATCCTCACACCTTTCCTTTGGTGAACCATAAGTTTGTTTAATGAATCTGTGATTGCCCTTCTCCGTGGAATTATCTGCCCTGGTATCAATTTATAGGTAACACCTATAAGTGATATGATATGATATGTGTCTTTCACTTTCTGACTTACTCCAAGTCACGTGATTACCTCTAGACTCATCTACGGTGCTGCAAATGGCATTGTGTGCTTCTTTTCCTTGGCGAATATTCTGTCTTAGCGAGGTCCATTTTCTGCAATGTGATTCCCTGAGGGCTGAAGATTAGCTGACCTGGGCAGCCTGACCCTGCCGGCAAGCCCTCCCCAGGTGTGCCTGGGTTGAGGTCAATATAAACAGCACTCCAGGCAGCAATAGCCCCTGCAGCTGTGCCTGACTCCATATTCTCTGCCCCGTCAGCAGTCTCGGGGCTGTGCTGGTGGGAGGGTGTGAGGGTCCACGGCTTTGTGGGTGGCCCGGTGTGAGTGGGGCTCTGCTGGACTTTCTGCAGGAGTGTCAGGCTGCCACCTGTAAAGAAGACGATGTGTCACCCATAACTTCCACTGGAATATCTCTCCGGGCTGAGGTGAGGAAGGAAAAAAAGGAGTGGGGGCCGGGACAGGAGGGGTATCTCAGGCAGGGCAATGGAAAGCTTCCAGAAGAGCGCCCGTGGCCAGGACCATCCTGGCTGACCTGCAGGCACCAAGGTGGCCTGCGTGCTGTCGCTGGTGTGGCTCCACGGCCCTTCCTCTAGGCTTTCAAGCCCTTGTACATATTCAGGTGTTTCACCTGGGAAGGGTGGGAACAGTTCAGCAGCAGCTGGCCTAGGGCTCAGCTCACGTTTACTCACAGAGGCCTCGGCACGGTCCCCCAGCTTTGCAATAAGGACGCTCCTTGCGTGGGCGGGCAGGGCTGCTGGGTCTATGGGAGATGATTCCCCACCTCTGACCAATTTCAGAATTGTTTACCACTGGAGCAAGTGCCTTGGTAGTGTTTTCCTCTGTATATCTGTTAGGTTCAGTTTTTTTTTTTCTTTTTTGGTTCAAGTTAGATTTTATTCCTCTTTTATATATTTATGGATATAAGCATGGAAATAATTCATTCTTATAAATACATCAGTGTGAATGGAAGAACATTTTTTCTGTTTTATTTTTACATTTTATTTTTAAAATTTTTGAAATTTAATTTTATTTATTTTTTTATACAGTAGGTTATTATTAGTTATCTATTTTATGCATAGACATTTATACAGGTCAATCCCAATCTCCCAACTCATCCCACCACCACCACCCCATGGCTTCCCCCACTTTGTGTCCATACGTTTGTTCTCTACCTCTGTGTCTCTATTTCTGCCCTGCAAACCAGTTCATCTGTAGCATTTTTCTAGGTTCCACATATAGGCATTAATATACAATATTTGTTTTTCTCTTTCTGACTTACTTCACTCTGTATGACAGTCTCTAGATCCATCAACTTCTCTACAAATGACCCAGTTTCATTCCTTTTTATAGCTGAGTAATATTCCATTTTATATATGTACCACATCTTTATCCATTCGTCTGTCTGTGGGCATTTAGGTTGCTTCCATTACCTGGCTATTGTAAATAGTGCTGCAATGAACATTGTGGTGAATGTGTCTTTGTGATTTATGGTTTTCTCTGGGTATATGCCCAGAAGTGATATTGCTGGATCCTATTGTAATTCTCTTTTTAGTTTTTTAAAGGAACCTCCATACTGTTCTCCATAGTGACTGTATCAATTTACATTCCCACCAATAGCGGAAGAGGGTTCCTTTTGTCCACACCCTCCCCAGAATTTGTTGTTTGTAGATTATCTGATGATGCCGATTCTAACAGGTGTGAGGTCTTACCTCATTGTAGTTTTGATTTGCATTTCTCTAATAATTAGTGATGTTGAGCAGCTTTTCATGTGCGTCTTGGCCATCTCTGTGTCTTCTTTGAAGAAACGTCTATTTAGATCTTCTGCCCATTTTTGTATTGGGTTGTTTGTTGTATTAATATTAAGCTGCATGAGCTGTATATATATATTAGAGATTAAAACTTTGTCCATTGATTCGTTTGTGAACGTTTTTGCCCCTTCTGAGGGTTACCTTTTTCCATTCCCGTTTTTTTAACAAAGAAAGAAAGAAAGCAAAAGAATCAGAACACTAATGTGCGTGAAATATGCCTCTTGAAACTGTCGTTTTGAAATATGGACGTCTTTTGAATTTTTTGGTCTATATATGACCCCAGGATTTGTTTTCAGGGCAGGTGTCATTTACAGGCCTGTAATGATTTGGAATATCCACTGACCATTAGCGCTGGGATTAAAGCTGCTGTTGTGTGAAACGGCCACATGGGGGCAGCAGTTCTCCCTTACCAAATCTGGTTACTAGGGCAGCAGAGCCTCAATGGAAGTCGCATTCTAGATTGGAATGTAGAACGGAATGTGCCAGGAGAAAGCCCCTCAAGTTTGTCTCACTACTTCTTGTTCGTGTTTTTAATTTAATTTTTTATTTTTTATTACAGCAAGTTTGAGAACAACGTTTAGCTTGTTGTAGGTGTGCAAGAGGTGGTTCTTTTACACATATACATATGTCTGTTCTTCCTGGGATCCTTTTCCCATGTTCGTTATGACAGAATGTTGAGTAGTCTTCTCTTGGTACTCCGTAGGTCTTTGGTGATTATATATGTCTACTGTGTTTGTATATGTCTGTTAACCCCAATATCGTAATGAATTCAATCCTCACACCTTTCCTTTGGTGAACCATAAGTTTGTTTAATGAATCTGTGATTGCCCTTCTCCGTGGAAATATCTGCCCTGGTATCAATTTATAGGTAACACCTATAAGTGATATGATATGATATGTGTCTTTCACTTTCTGACTTACTCCAAGTCACGTGATTACCTCTAGACTCATCTACGGTGCTGCAAATGGCATTGTGTGCTTCTTTTCCTTGGCGAATATTCTGTCTTAGCAAGGTCCATTTTCTGCAATGTGATTCACTGAGGGCTGAGGATTAGCTGACCTGGGCAGCCTGACCCTGCCGGCAAGCCCTCCCCAGGTGTGCCTGGCTTGAGGTCAATATAAACAGCACTCCAGGCAGCAATAGCCCCTGAAGCTGTGCCTGACTCCATATTCTCTGCCCCGTCAGCAGTCTCGGGGCTGTGCTGGTGGGAGGGTGTGAGGGTCCACGGCTTTGTGGGTGGCCCGGTGTGAGTGGGGCTCTGCTGGACTTTCTGCAGGAGTTGCCAGGCTGCCACCTGTAAAGAAGAGGATGTGTCACCCATAACTTCCACTGGAGTATCTCTCCGGGCTGAGGTGAGGAAGGAAAAAAAGGAGTGGGGGCCGGGACAGGAGGGGTATCTCAGGCAGGGCAATGGAAAGCTTCCAGAAGAGCGCCCGTGGCCAGGACCATCCTGGCTGACCTGCAGTCACCAAGTTGGCCTGCGTGCTTTCGCTGGTGTGGCTCCACGGCCCTTCCTCTAGGCTTTCAAGCCCTTGTACATATTCAGGTGTTTCACCTGGGAAGGGTGGGAACAGTTCAGCAGCAGCTGGCCTGGGGCTCAGCTCACGTTTACTCACAGAGGCCTCGGCACGGTCCCCCAGCTTTGCAATAAGGACGCTCCTTGCGTGGGCGGGCGGGGCTGCTGGCTCTATGGGAGATGATTCCCCACCTCTGACCAATTTCAGAATTGTTTACCACTGGAGCAAGTGCCTTGGTAGTGTTTTCCTCTGTATAACTGTTAGGTTCAGTTTTTTTTTCTTTTTTGGTTCAAGTTAGATTTTATTCCTCTTTTATGTATTTATGGATATAAGCATGGAAATAATTCATTCTTATAAATACATCAGTGTGAATGGAAGAACATTTTTTCTGTTTTATTTGTACATTTTATTTTTAAAATTTTTGAAATTTAATTTTATTTATTTTTTTTATACAGTAGGTTATTATTAGTTATCTATTTTATGCATAGACATGTATACAGGTCAATCCCAATCTCCCAACTCATCCCACCACCACCACCCCATGGCTTCCCCCACTTTGTGTCCATACGTTTGTTCTCTACCTCTGTGTCTCTATTTCTGCCCTGCAAACCAGTTCATCTGTAGCATTTTTCTAGGTTCCACATATAGGCATTAATATACAATATTTGTTTTTCTCTTTCTGACTTACTTCACTCTGTATGACAGTCTCTAGATCCATCAACTTCTCTACAAATGACCCAGTTTCATTCCTTTTTATAGCTGAGTAATATTCCATTTTATATATGTACCACATCTTTATCCATTCGTCTGTCTGTGGGCATTTAGGTTGCTTCCATTACCTGGCTATTGTAAATAGTGCTGCAATGAACATTGTGGTGAATGTGTCTTTGTGATTTTTGGTTTTCTCTGGGTATATGCCCAGAAGTGGGATTGCTGGATCCTATTGTAATTCTGTTTTTAGTTTTTTAAAGGAACCTCCATACTGTTCTCCATAGTGACTGTATCAATTTACATTCCCAACAATAGCGGAAGAGGGTTCCTTTTGTCCACACCCTCCCCAGAATTTGTTGTTTGTAGATTATCTGATGATGCCGATTCTAACAGGTGTGAGGTCTTACCTCATTGTAGTTTTGATTTGCATTTCTCTAATAATTAGTGATGTTGAGCAGCTTTTCATGTGCGTCTTGGCCATCTCTGTGTCTTCTTTGAAGAAACGTCTATTTAGATCTTCTGCCCATTTTTGTATTGGGTTGTTTGTTGTATTAATATTAAGCTGCATGAGCTGTTTATATATATTGGAGATTAAACCTTTGTCCATTGATTCGTTTGTGAAAGTTTTCGCCCCTTCTGAGGGTTGCCTTTTTCCATTCCCGTTTTTTTAACAAAGAAAGAATGAAATCAAAAGAAGCAGAACACTAATGTGCGTGAAATATGCCTCTTGAAACTGTCGTTTTGAAATATGGACGTCTTTTGAATTTTTTGGTCGATATATGACCCCAGGATTTGTTTTCAGGGCAGGTGTCATTTACAGGCCTGTAATGATTTGGAATATCCACTGACCATTAGCGCTGGGATTAAAGCTGCTGTTGTGTGAAACGGCCACAAGGTGGCAGCAGTTCTCCCTTACCAAATCTGGTTACTAGGGCAGCAGAGCCTCAATGGAAGTCGCGTTCTAGATTGGAATGTAGAACGGAATGTACCAGGAGAAAGCCCCTCAAGTTTTTCTCACTAATTCTTGTTCGTGTTTTTAATTTAATTTTTTATATTTTATTACAGCAAGTTAGAGTACAATGTTTAGCTTGTTGTAGGTGTGCAAGAGGTGGTTCTTTTACACATATACATATGTCTGTTCTTCCTGGGATCCTTTTCCCATGTACGTTATGACAGAATGTTGAGTAGTCTTCTCTTGGTACTCCGTAGGTCTTTGGTGATTATATATGTCTACTGTGTTTGTATATGTCTGTTAACCCCAATATCGTAATGAATTCAATCCTCACACCTTTCCTTTGGTGAACCATAAGTTTGTTTAATGAATCTGTGATTGCCCTTCTCCGTGGAAATATCTGCCCTGGTATCAATTTATAGGTAACACCTATAAGTGATATGATATGATATGTGTCTTTCACTTTCTGACTTACTCCAAGTCACGTGATTACCTCTAGACTCATCTACGGTGCTGCAAATGGCATTGTGTGTTTCTTTTCCTTGGCGAATATTCTGTCTTAGCGAGGTCCATTTTCTGCAATGTGATTCCCTGAGGGCTGAGGATTAGCTGACCTGGGCAACCTGACCCTGCCGGCAAGCCCTCCCCAGGTGTGCCTGGCTTGAGGTCAATATAAACAGCACTCCAGGCAGCAATAGCCCCTGCAGCTGTGCCTGACTCCATATTCTCTGCCCCGTCAGCAGTCTCGGGGCTGTGCTGGTGGGAGGGTGTGAGGGTCCACGGCTTTGTGGGTGGCCCGGTGTGAGTGGGGCTCTGCTGGACTTTCTGCAGGAGTTGCCAGGCTGCCACCTGTAAAGAAGAGGATGTGTCACACATAACTTCCACTGGAATATCTCTCCGGGCTGAGGTGAGGAAGGAAAAAAAGGAGTGGGGGCCGGGACAGGAGGGGTATCTCAGGCAGGGCAATGGAAAGCTTCCAGAAGAGTGCCCGTGGCCTGGACCATCCTGGCTGACCTGCAGGCACCAAGGTGGCCTGCGTGCTGTCGCTGGTGTGGCTCCACGGCCCTTCCTCTAGGCTTTCAAGCCCTTGTACATATTCAGGAGTTTCACCTGGGAAGGGTGGGAACAGTTCAGCAGCAGCTGGCCTGGGGCTCAGCTCACGTTTACTCACAGAGGCCTCGGCACGGTCCCCCAGCTTTGCAATAAGGACGCTCCTTGCGTGGGCGGGCGGGGCTGCTGGCTCTATGGGAGATGATTCCCCACCTCTGACCAATTTCAGAATTGTTTACCACTGGAGCAAGTGCCTTGGTAGTGTTTTCCTCTGTATAACTGTTAGGTTCAGTTTTTTTTTCTTTTTTGGTTCAAGTTAGATTTTATTCCTCTTTTATGTATTTATGGATATAAGCATGGAAATAATTCATTCTTATAAATACATCAGTGTGAATGGAAGAACATTCTTTCTGTTTTATTTTTACATTTTATTTTTAAAATTTTTGAAATTTAATTTTATTTATTTTTTTTATACAGTAGGTTATTATTAGTTATCTATTTTATGCATAGACATGTATACAGGTCAATCCCAATCTCCCAACTCATCCCACCACCACCACCCCATGGCTTCCCCCACTTTGTGTCCATACGTTTGTTCTCTACCTCTGTGTCTCTATTTCTGCCCTGCAAACCAGTTCATCTGTAGCATTTTTCTAGGTTCCACATATAGGCATTAATATACAATATTTGTTTTTCTCTTTCTGACTTACTTCACTCTGTATGACAGTCTCTAGATCCATCAACTTCTCTACAAATGACCCAGTTTCATTCCTTTTTATGGCTGAGTAATATTCCATTTTATATATGTACCACATCTTTATCCATTCGTCTGTCTGTGGGCATTTAGGTTGCTTCCATTACCTGGCTATTGTAAATAGTGCTGCAATGAACATTGTGGTGAATGTGTCTTTGTGATTTTTGGTTTTCTCTGGGTATATGCCCAGAAGTGGGATTGCTGGATCCTATTGTAATTCTGTTTTTAGTTTTTTAAAGGAACCTCCATACTGTTCTCCATAGTGACTGTATCAATTTACATTCCCACCAATAGCGGAAGAGGGTTCCTTTTGTCCACACCCTCCCCAGAATTTGTTGTTTGTAGATTATCTGATGATGCCGATTCTAACAGGTGTGAGGTCTTACCTCATTGTAGTTTTGATTTGCATTTCTCTAATAATTAGTGATGTTGAGCAGCTTTTCATGTGCGTCTTGGCCATCTCTGTGTCTTCTTTGAAGAAACGTCTATTTAGATCTTCTGCCCATTTTTGTATTGGGTTGTTTGTTGTATTAATATTAAGCTGCATGAGCTGTTTATATATATTGGAGATTAAACCTTTGTCCATTGATTCGTTTGTGAAAGTTTTCGCCCCTTCTGAGCGTTGCCTTTTTCCATTCCCGTTTTTTTAACAAAGAAAGAAAGAAATCAAAAGAAGCAGAACACTAATGTGCGTGAAATATGCCTCTTGAAACTGTCGTTTTGAAATATGGACGTTTTTTGAATTTTTTGGTCGATATATGACCCCAGGATTTGTTTTCAGGGCACGTGTCATTTACAGGCCTGTAATGATTTGGAATATCCACTGACCATTAGCGCTGGGATTAAAGCTGCTGTTGTGTGAAACGGCCACAAGGTGGCAGCAGTTCTCCCTTACCAAATCTGGTTACTAGGGCAGCAGAGCCTCAATGGAAGTCGCGTTCTAGATTGGAATGTAGAATGGAATGTACCAGGAGAAAGCCCCTCAAGTTTTTCTCACTAATTCTTGTTCGTGTTTTTAATTTAATTTTTTATATTTTATTACAGCAAGTTTGAGTACAATGTTTAGCTTGTTGTAGGTGTGCAAGAGGTGGTTCTTTTACACATATACATATGTCTGTTCTTCCTGGGATCCTTTTCCCATGTTCGTTGTGACAGAATGTTGAGTAGTCTTCTCTTGGTACTCCGTAGGTCTTTGGTGATTATATATGTCTACTGTGTTTGTATATGTCTGTTAACCCCAATATCGTAATGAATTCAATCCTCACACCTATCCTTTGGTGAACCATAAGTTTGTTTAATGAATCTGTGATTGCCCTTGCCGTGGAAATATCTGCCCTGGTATCAATTTATAGGTAACACCTATAAGTGATATGATATGATATGTGTCTTTCACTTTCTGACTTACTCCAAGTCACGTGATTACCTCTAGACTCATCTACGGTGCTGCAAATGGCATTGTGTGCTTTTTTTCCTTGACGAATATTCTGTCTTAGCGAGGTCCATTTTCCGCAATGTGATTCCCTGAGGGCTGAGGATTAGCTGACCTGGGCAGCCTGACCCTGCCGGCAAGCCCTCCCCAGGTGTGCCTGGGTTGAGGTCAATATAAACAGCACTCCAGGCAGCAATAGCCCCTGCAGCTGTGCCTGACTCCATATTCTCTGCCCCGTCAGCAGTCTCGGGGCTGTGCTGGTGTGAGGGTGTGAGGGTCCACGGCTTTGTGGGTGGCCCGGTGTGAGTGGGGCTCTGCTGGACTTTCTGCAGGAGTTGCCAGGCTGCCACCTGTAAAGAAGAGGATGTGTCACCCATAACTTCCACTGGAGTATCTCTCCGGGCTGAGGTGAGGAAGGAAAAAAAGGAGTGGGGGCCGGGACAGGAGGGGAATCTCAGGCAGGGCAATGGAAAGCTTCCAGAAGAGCGCCCGTGGCCAGGACCATCCTGGCTGACCTGCAGGCACCAAGGTGGCCTGCGTGCTGTCGCTGGTGTGGCTCCACGGCCCTTCCTCTAGGCTTTCAAGCCCTTGTACATATTCAGGTGTTTCACCTGGGAAGGGTGGGAACAGTTCAGCAGCAGCTGGCCTGGGGCTCAGCTCACGTTTACTCACAGAGGACTCGGCACGTTCCCCCAGCTTTGAAATAAGGACGCTCCTTGCGTGGGCGGGCGGGGCTGCTGGCTGTATGGGAGATGATTCCCCACCTCTGACCAATTTCAGATTTGTTTAGCACTGTAGCAAGTGCCTTGGTAGTGTTTTCCTCTGTATAACTGTTAGGTTCAGTTTTTTTTTTCTTTTTTGGTTCAAGTTAAATTTTATTCCGCTTTTATGTATTTATGGATATAAGCATGGAAGTAATTCATTCTTATAAATACATCAGTGTGAATGGAAGAACATTTTTTCTGTTTTATTTTTACATTTTATTTTTAAAATTTTTGAAATTTAA
The DNA here is from genome assembly GCF_964165515.1 of Mesoplodon bidens. Taxonomy (NCBI): domain Eukaryota; kingdom Metazoa; phylum Chordata; class Mammalia; order Artiodactyla; family Ziphiidae; genus Mesoplodon; species Mesoplodon bidens. Next base: position 129,170 of record NW_027672577.1, on the reverse strand, counting down.
TTTTATTTATTTTTTTTATACAGTAGGTTATTATTAGTTATCTATTTTATGCATAGACATGTATACAGGTCAATCCCAATCTCCCAACTCATCCCACCACCACCACCCCATGGCTTCCCCCACTTTGTGTCCATACGTTTGTTCTCTACCTCTGTGTCTCTATTTCTGCCCTGCAAACCAGTTCATCTGTAGCATTTTTCTAGGTTCCACATATAGGCATTAATATACAATATTTGTTTTTCTCTTTCTGACTTACTTCACTCTGTATGACAGTCTCTAGATCCATCAACTTCTCTACAAATGACCCAGTTTCATTCCTTTATATGGCCGAGTAATATTCCATTTTATATATGTACCACATCTTTATCCATTCGTCTGTCTGTGGGCATTTAGTTTGCTTCCTTTACCTGGCTATTGTAAATAGTGCTGCAATGAACATTGTGGTGAATGTGTCTTTCTGATTTATGGTTTTCTCTGGGTATATGCCCAGAAGTGGCATTGCTGGATCCTATGGTAATTCTCTTTTTAATTTTTTAAAGGAACCTCCATACTGTTCTCCATAGTGACTGTATCAATTTACATTCCCACCAATAGCGGAAGAGGGTTCCTTTTGTCCACACCCTCCCCAGAATTTGTTGTTTGTAGATTATCTGATGATGCCGATTCTCACAGGTGTGAGGTCTTACCTCATTGTAGTTTTGATTTGCATTTATCTAATGATTAGTGATGTTGAGCAGCTTTTCATGTGCGTCTTGGCCATCTCTGTGTCTTCTTTGAAGAAACGTCTATTTAGATCTTCTGCCCATTTTTGTATTGGGTTGTTTGTTGTATTAATATTAAGCTGCATGAGCTGTTTATATATATTGGAGATTAAACTTTTGTCCATTGATTCGTTTGTGAAAGTTTTCGCCCATTTTGAGGGTTGCCTTTTTCCATTCCTTTTTTTTAACAAAGAAAGAAAGAAATCAAAAGAAGCAGAACACTAATGTGCGTGAAATATGCCTCTTGAAACTGTCGTTTTGAAATATGGACGTCTTTTGAATTTTTTGGTCTATATATGACCCCAGGATTTGTTTTCAGGGCAGGTGTCATTTACAGGCCTGTAATGATTTGGAATATCCACTGACCATTAGCGCTGGGATTAAAGCTGCTGTTGTGTGAAACGGCCACAAGGTGGCAGCAGTTCTCCCTTACCAAATCTGGTTCCTAGGGCAGCAGAGCCTCAATGGAAGTCGCATTCTAGATTGGAATGTAGAACGGAATGTGCCAGGAGAAAGCCCCTCAAGTTTGTCTCACTACTTCTTGTTCGTGTTTTTAATTTAATTTTTTATTTTTTATTACAGCAAGTTTGAGTACAACGTTTAGCTTGTTGTAGGTGTGCAAGAGGTGGTTCTTTTACACATATACATATGTCTGTTCTTCCTGGGATCCTTTTCCCTTGTACATTATGACAGAATGTTGAGTAGTCTTCTCTTGGTACTCCGTAGGTCTTTGGTGATTATATATGTCTACTGTGTTTGTATATGTCTGTTAACCCCAATATCGTAATGAATTCAATCCTCACACCTTTCCTTTGGTGAACCATAAGTTTGTTTAATGAATCTGTGATTGCCCTTCTCCGTGGAATTATCTGCCCTGGTATCAATTTATAGGTAACACCTATAAGTGATATGATATGATATGTGTCTTTCACTTTCTGACTTACTCCAAGTCACGTGATTACCTCTAGACTCATCTACGGTGCTGCAAATGGCATTGTGTGCTTCTTTTCCTTGGCGAATATTCTGTCTTAGCGAGGTCCATTTTCTGCAATGTGATTCCCTGAGGGCTGAAGATTAGCTGACCTGGGCAGCCTGACCCTGCCGGCAAGCCCTCCCCAGGTGTGCCTGGGTTGAGGTCAATATAAACAGCACTCCAGGCAGCAATAGCCCCTGCAGCTGTGCCTGACTCCATATTCTCTGCCCCGTCAGCAGTCTCGGGGCTGTGCTGGTGGGAGGGTGTGAGGGTCCACGGCTTTGTGGGTGTCCCGGTGTGAGTGGGGCTCTGCTGGACTTTCTGCAGGAGTGTCAGGCTGCCACCTGTAAAGAAGACGATGTGTCACCCATAACTTCCACTGGAATATCTCTCCGGGCTGAGGTGAGGAAGGAAAAAAAGGAGTGGGGGCCGGGACAGGACGGGTATCTCAGGCAGGGCAATGGAAAGCTTCCAGAAGAGCGCCCGTGGCCAGGACCATCCTGGCTGACCTGCAGGCACCAAGGTGGCCTGCGTGCTGTCGCTGGTGTGGCTCCACGGCCCTTCCTCTAGGCTTTCAAGCCCTTGTACATATTCAGGTGTTTCACCTGGGAAGGGTGGGAACAGTTCAGCAGCAGCTGGCCTAGGGCTCAGCTCACGTTTACTCACAGAGGCCTCGGCACGGTCCCCCAGCTTTGCAATAAGGACGCTCCTTGCGTGGGCGGGCAGGGCTGCTGGGTCTATGGGAGATGATTCCCCACCTCTGACCAATTTCAGAATTGTTTACCACTGGAGCAAGTGCCTTGGTAGTGTTTTCCTCTGTATATCTGTTAGGTTCAGTTTTTTTTTTCTTTTTTGGTTCAAGTTAGATTTTATTCCTCTTTTATATATTTATGGATATAAGCATGGAAATAATTCATTCTTATAAATACATCAGTGTGAATGGAAGAACATTTTTTCTGTTTTATTTTTACATTTTATTTTTAAAATTTTTGAAATTTAATTTTATTTATTTTTTTATACAGTAGGTTATTATTAGTTATCTATTTTATGCATAGACATTTATACAGGTCAATCCCAATCTCCCAACTCATCCCACCACCATCCCCCCATGGCTTCCCCCACTTTGTGTCCATACGTTTGTTCTCTACCTCTGTGTCTCTATTTCTGCCCTGCAAACCAGTTCATCTGTAGCATTTTTCTAGGTTCCACATATAGGCATTAATATACAATATTTGTTTTTCTCTTTCTGACTTACTTCACTCTGTATGACAGTCTCTAGATCCATCAACTTCTCTACAAATGACCCAGTTTCATTCCTTTTTATAGCTGAGTAATATTCCATTTTATATATGTACATCTTTATCCATTCGTCTGTCTGTGGGCATTTAGGTTGCTTCCATTACCTGGCTATTGTAAATAGTGCTGCAATGAACATTGTGGTGAATGTGTCTTTGTGATTTATGGTTTTCTCTGGGTATATGCCCAGAAGTGATATTGCTGGATCCTATTGTAATTCTCTTTTTAGTTTTTTAAAGGAACCTCCATACTGTTCTCCATAGTGACTGTATCAATTTACATTCCCACCAATAGCGGAAGAGGGTTCCTTTTGTCCACACCCTCCCCAGAATTTGTTGTTTGTAGATTATCTGATGATGCCGATTCTAACAGGTGTGAGGTGTTACCTCATTGTAGTTTTGATTTGCATTTCTCTAATAATTAGTGATGTTGAGCAGCTTTTCATGTGCGTCTTGGCCATCTCTGTGTCTTCTTTGAAGAAACGTCTATTTAGATCTTCTGCCCATTTTTGTATTGGGTTGTTTGCTGTATTAATATTAAGCTGCATGAGCTGTATATATATATTAGAGATTAAACCTTTGTCCATTGATTCGTTTGTGAACGTTTTTGCCCCTTCTGAGGGTTACCTTTTTCCATTCCCGTTTTTTTAACAAAGAAAGAAAGAAAGCAAAAGAATCAGAACACTAATGTGCGTGAAATATGCCTCTTGAAACTGTCGTTTTGAAATATGGACGTCTTTTGAATTTTTTGGTCGATATATGACCCCAGGATTTGTTTTCAGGGCAGGTGTCATTTACAGGCCTGTAATGATTTGGAATATCCACTGACCATTAGCGCTGGGATTAAAGCTGCTGTTGTGTGAAACGGCCACATGGGGGCAGCAGTTCTCCCTTACCAAATCTGGTTACTAGGGCAGCAGAGCCTCAATGGAAGTCGCATTCTAGATTGGAATGTAGAACGGAATGTGCCAGGAGAAAGCCCCTCAAGTTTGTCTCACTACTTCTTGTTCGTGTTTTTAATTTAATTTTTTATTTTTTATTACAGCAAGTTTGAGTACAACGTTTAGCTTGTTGTAGGTGTGCAAGAGGTGGTTCTTTTACACATATACATATGTCTGTTCTTCCTGGGATCCTTTTCCCATGTTCGTTATGACAGAATGTTGAGTAGTCTTCTCTTGGTACTCCGTAGGTCTTTGGTGATTATATATGTCTACTGTGTTTGTATATGTCTGTTAACCCCAATATCGTAATGAATTCAATCCTCACACCTTTCCTTTGGTGAACCATAAGTTTGTTTAATGAATCTGTGATTGCCCTTCTCCGTGGAAATATCTGCCCTGGTATCAATTTATAGGTAACACCTATAAGTGATATGATATGATATGTGTCTTTCACTTTCTGACTTACTCCAAGTCACGTGATTACCTCTAGACTCATCTACGGTGCTGCAAATGGCATTGTGTGCTTCTTTTCCTTGGCGAATATTCTGTCTTAGCAAGGTCCATTTTCTGCAATGTGATTCACTGAGGGCTGAGGATTAGCTGACCTGGGCAGCCTGACCCTGCCGGCAAGCCCTCCCCAGGTGTGCCTGGGTTGAGGTCAATATAAACAGCACTCCAGGCAGCAATAGCCCCTGCAGCTGTGCCTGACTCCATATTCTCTGCCCCGTCAGCAGTCTCGGGGCTGTGCTGGTGGGAGGGTGTGAGGGTCCACGGCTTTGTGGGTGGCCCGGTGTGAGTGGGGCTCTGCTGGACATTCTGCAGTAGTTCCCAGGCTGCCACCTGTAAAGAAGAGGATGTGTCACCCATAACTTCCACTGGAATATCTCTCCGGGCTGAGGTGAGGAAGGAAAAAAAGGAGTGGGGGCCGGGACAGGAGGGGTATCTCAGGCAGGGCAATGGAAAGCTTCCAGAAGAGCGCCCGTGGCCAGGACCATCCTGGCTGACCTGCAGGCACCAAGGTGGCCTGCGTGCTGTCGCTGGTGTGGCTCCACGGCCCTTCCTCTAGGCTTTCAAGCCCTTGTACATATTCAGGTGTTTCACCTGGGAAGGGTGGGAACAGTTCAGCAGCAGCTGGCCTGGGGCTCAGCTCACGTTTACTCACAGAGGACTCGGCACGTTCCCCCAGCTTTGAAATAAGGACGCTCCTTGCGTGGGCGGGCGGGGCTGCTGGCTGTATGGGAGATGATTCCCCACCTCTGACCAATTTCAGATTTGTTTACCACTGTAGCAAGTGCCTTGGTAGTGTTTTCCTCTGTATAACTGTTAGGTTCAGTTTTTTTTTTCTTTTTTGGTTCAAGTTAAATTTTATTCCGCTTTTATGTATTTATGGATATAAGCATGGAAGTAATTCATTCTTATAAATACATCAGTGTGAATGGAAGAACATTTTTTCTGTTTTATTTTTACATTTTATTTTTAAAATTTTTGAAATTTAATTTTATTTATTTTTTTTATAGAGTAGGTTATTATTAGTTATCTATTTTATGCATAGACATGTATACAGGTCAATCCCAATCTCCCAACTCATCCCACCACCACCACCCCATGGCTTCCCCCACTTTGTGTCCATACGTTTGTTCTCTACCTCTGTGTCTCTATTTCTGCCCTGCAAACCAGTTCATCTGTAGCATTTTTCTAGGTTCCACATATAGGCATTAATATACAATATTTGTTTTTCTCTTTCTGACTTACTTCACTCTGTATGACAGTCTCTAGATCCATCAACTTCTCTACAAATGACCCAGTTTCATTCCTTTTTATGGCTGAGTAATATTCCATTTTATATATGTACCACATCTTTATCCATTCGTCTGTCTGTGGGCATTTAGGTTGCTTCCTTTACCTGGCTATTGTAAATAGTGCTGCAATGAACATTGTGGTGAATGTGTCTTTCTGATTTATGGTTTTCTCTGGGTATATGCCCAGAAGTGGCATTGCTGGATCCTATGGTAATTCTCTTTTTAATTTTTTAAAGGAACCTCCATACTGTTCTCCATAGTGACTGTATCAATTTACATTCCCACCAATAGCGGAAGAGGGTTCCTTTTGTCCACACCCTCCCCAGAATTTGTTGTTTGTAGATTATCTGATGATGCCGATTCTCACAGGTGTGAGGTCTTACCTCATTGTAGTTTTGATTTGCATTTATCTAATAATTAGTGATGTTGAGCAGCTTTTCATGTGCGTCTTGGCCATCTCTGTGTCTTCTTTGAAGAAACGTCTATTTAGATCTTCTGCCCATTTTTGTATTGGGTTGTTTGTTGTATTAATATTAAGCTGCATGAGCTGTTTATATATATTGGAGATTAAACTTTTGTCCATTGATTCGTTTGTGAAAGTTTTCGCCCATTCTGAGGGTTGCCTTTTTCCATTCCTTTTTTTTAACAAAGAAAGAAAGAAATCAAAAGAAGCAGAACACTAATGTGCGTGAAATATGCCTCTTGAAACTGTCGTTTTGAAATATGGACGTCTTTTGAATTTTTTGGTCTATATATGACCCCAGGATTTGTTTTCAGGGCAGGTGTCATTTACAGGCCTGTAATGATTTGGAATATCCACTGACCATTAGCGCTGGGATTAAAGCTGCTGTTGTGTGAAACGGCCACAAGGTGGCAGCAGTTCTCCCTTACCAAATCTGGTTACTAGGGCAGCAGAGCCTCAATGGAAGTCGCATTCTAGATTGGAATGTAGAACGGAATGTGCCAGGAGAAAGCCCCTCAAGTTTGTCTCACTACTTCTTGTTCGTGTTTTTAATTTAATTTTTTATTTTTTATTACAGCAAGTTTGAGTACAACGTTTAGCTTGTTGTAGGTGTGCAAGAGGTGGTTCTTTTACACATATACATATGTCTGTTCTTCCTGGGATCCTTTTCCCATGTACATTATGACAGAATGTTGAGTAGTCTTCTCTTGGTACTCCGTAGGTCTTTGGTGATTATATATGTCTACTGTGTTTGTATATGTCTGTTAACCCCAACATCGTAATGAATTCAATCCTCACACCTTTCCTTTGGTGAACCATAAGTTTGTTTAATGAATCTGTGATTGCCCTTCTCCGTGGAATTATCTGCCCTGGTATCAATTTATAGGTAACACCTATAAGTGATATGATATGATATGTGTCTTTCACTTTCTGACTTACTCCAAGTCACGTGATTACCTCTAGACTCATCTACGGTGCTGCAAATGGCATTGTGTGCTTCTTTTCCTTGGCGAATATTCTGTCTTAGCGAGGTCCATTTTCTGCAATGTGATTCCCTGAGGGCTGAGGATTAGCTGACCTGGGCAGCCTGACCCTGCCGGCAAGCCCTCCCCAGGTGTGCCTGGGTTGAGGTCAATATAAACAGCACTCCAGGCAGCAATAGCCCCTGCAGCTTTGCCTGACTCCATATTCTCTGCCCCGTCAGCAGTCTCGGGGCTGTGCTAGTGGGAGGGTGTGAGGGTCCACGGCTTTGTGGGTGGCCCGGTGTGAGTGGGGCTCTGCTGGACTTTCTGCAGGAGTGTCAGGCTGCCACCTGTAAAGAAGACGATGTGTCACCCATAACTTCCACTGGAATATCTCTCCGGGCTGAGGTGAGGAAGGAAAAAAAGGAGTGGGGGCCGGGACAGGAGGGGTATCTCAGGCAGGGCAATGGAAAGCTTCCAGAAGAGCGCCCGTGGCCAGGACCATCTGGCTGACCTGCAGGCACCAAGGTGGCCTGCGTGCTGTCGCTGGTGTGGCTCCACGGCCCTTCCTCTAGGCTTTCAAGCCCTTGTACATATTCAGGTGTTTCACCTGGGAAGGGTGGGAACAGTTCAGCAGCAGCTGGCCTGGGGCTCAGCTCACGTTTACTCACAGAGGCCTCGGCACGGTCCCCCAGCTTTGCAATAAGGACGCTCCTTGCGTGGGCGGGCAGGGCTGCTGGGTCTATGGGAGATGATTCCCCACCTCTGACCAATTTCAGAATTGTTTACCACTGGAGCAAGTGCCTTGGTAGTGTTTTCCTCTGTATATCTGTTAGGTTCAGTTTTTTTTTTTCTTTTTTGGTTCAAGTTAGATTTTATTCCTCTTTTATATATTTATGGATATAAGCATGGAAATAATTCATTCTTATAAATACATCAGTGTGAATGGAAGAACATTTTTTCTGTTTTATTTTTACATTTTATTTTTAAAATTTTTGAAATTTAATTTTATTTATTTTTTTATACAGTAAGTTATTATTAGTTATCTATTTTATGCATAGACATTTATACAGGTCAATCCCAATCTCCCAACTCATCCCACCACCACCACCCCATGGCTTCCCCCACTTTGTGTCCATACGTTTGTTCTCTACCTCTGTGTCTCTATTTCGGCCCTGCAAACCAGTTCATCTGTAGCATTTTTCTAGGTTCCACATATAGGCATTAATATACAATATTTGTTTTTCTCTTTCTGACTTACTTCACTCTGTATGACAGTCTCTAGATCCATCAACTTCTCTACAAATGACCCAGTTTCATTCCTTTTTATAACTGAGTAATATTCCATTTTATATATGTACCACATCTTTATCCATTCGTCTGTCTGTGGGCATTTAGGTTGCTTCAATTACCTGGCTATTGTAAATAGTGCTGCAATGAACATTGTGGTGAATGTGTCTTTGTGATTTATGGTTTTCTCTGGGTATATGCCCAGAAGTGATATTGCTGGATCCTATTGTAATTCTCTTTTTAGTTTTTTAAAGGAACCTCCATACTGTTCTCCATAGTGACTGTATCAATTTACATTCCCACCAATAGCGGAAGAGGGTTCCTTTTGTCCACACCCTCCCCAGAATTTGTTGTTTGTAGATTATCTGATGATGCCGATTCTAACAGGTGTGAGGTCTTACCTCATTGTAGTTTTGATTTGCATTTCTCTAATAATTAGTGATGTTGAGTAGCTTTTCATGTGCGTCTTGGCCATCTCTGTGTCTTCTTTGAAGAAACGTCTATTTAGATCTTCTGCCCATTTTTGTATTGGGTTGTTTGTTGTATTAATATTAAGCTGCATGGGCTGTATATATATATTGGAGATTAAACCTTTGTCCATTGATTCGTTTGTGAACGTTTTTGCCCCTTCTGAGGGTTACCTTTTTCCATTCCCGTTTTTTTAACAAAGAAAGAAAGAAAGCAAAAGAATCAGAACACTAATGTGCGTGAAATAGGCCTCTTGAAACTGTCGTTTTGAAATATGGACGTCTTTTGAATTTTTTGGTCGATATATGACCCCAGGATTTGTTTTCAGGGCAGGTGTCATTTACAGGCCTGTAATGATTTGGAATATCCACTGACCATTAGCGCTGGGATTAAAGCTGCTGTTGTGTGAAACGGCCACATGGGGGCAGCAGTTCTCCCTTACCAAATCTGGTTACTAGGGCAGCAGAGCCTCAATGGAAGTCGCATTCAAGATTGGAATGTAGAACGGAATGTGCCAGGAGAAAGCCCCTCAAGTTTGTCTCACTACTTCTTGTTCGTGTTTTTAATTTAATTTTTTATTTTTTATTACAGCAAGTTTGAGTACAACGTTTAGCTTGTTGTAGGTGTGCAAGAGGTGGTTCTTTTACACATATACATATGTCTGTTCTTCCTGGGATCCTTTTCCCATGTTCGTTATGACAGAATGTTGAGTAGTCTTCTCTTGGTACTCCGTAGGTCTTTGGTGATTTTATATGGCTACTGTGTTTGTATATGTCTGTTAACCCCAATATCGTAATGAATTCAATCCTCACACCTTTCCTTTGGTGAACCATAAGTTTGTTTAATGAATCTGTGATTGCCCTTCTCCGTGGAAATATCTGCCCTGGTATCAATTTATAGGTAACACCTATAAGTGATATGATATGATATGTGTCTTTCACTTTCTGACTTACTCCAAGTCACGTGATTACCTCTAGACTCATCTACGGTGCTGCAAATGGCATTGTGTGCTTCTTTTCCTTGGCGAATATTCTGTCTTAGCAAGGTCCATTTTCTGCAATGTGATTCCCTGAGGGCTGAGGATTAGCTGACCTGGGCAGCCTGACCCTGCCGGCAAGCCCTCCCCAGGTGTGCCTGGGTTGAGGTCAATATAAACAGCACTCCAGGCAGCAATAGCCCCTGCAGCTGTGCCTGACTCCATATTCTCTGCCCCGTCAGCAGTCTCGGGGCTGTGCTGGTGGGAGGGTGTGAGGGTCCACGGCTTTGTGGGTGGCCCGGTGTGAGTGGGGCTCTGCTGGACATTCTGCAGGAGTTCCCAGGCTGCCACCTGTAAAGAAGAGGATGTGTCACCCATAACTTCCACTGGAATATCTCTCCGGGCTGAGATGAGGAAGGAAAAAAAGGAGTGGGGGCCGGGACAGGAGGGGTATCTCAGGCAGGGCAATGGAAAGCTTCCAGAAGAGCGCCCGTGGCCAGGACCATCCTGGCTGACCTGCAGGCACCAAGGTGGCCTGCGTGCTGTCACTGGTGTGGCTCCACGGCCCTTCCTCTAGGCTTTCAAGCCCTTGTACATATTCAGGTGTTTCACCTGGGAAGGGTGGGAACAGTTCAGCAGCAGCTGGCCTGGGGCTCAGCTCACGTTTACTCACAGAGTCCTCGGTACGGTCCCCCAGCTTTGCAATAAGGACGCTCCTTGCGTGGGCGGGCGGGGCTGCTGGCTCTATGGGAGATGATTCCCCACCTCTGACCAATTTCAGAATTGTTTACCACTGGAGCAAGTGCCTTGGTAGTGTTTTCCTCTGTATAACTGTTAGGTTCAGTTTTTTTTTTTTCTTTTTTGGTTCAAGTTAGATTTTATTCCTCTTTTATGTATTTATGGATATAAGCATGGAAATAATTCATTCTTATAAATACATCAGTGTGAATGGAAGAATATTTTTTCTGTTTCATTTTTACATTTTATTTTTAAAATTTTTGAAATTTAATTTTATTTATTTTTTTTATACAGTAGGTTATTATTAGTTATCTATTTTATGCATAGACATGTATACAGGTCAATCCCAATCTCCCAACTCATCCCACCACCACCACCCCATGGCTTCCCCCACTTTGTGTCCATACGTTTGTTCTCTACCTCTGTGTCTCTATTTCTTCCCTGCAAACCAGTTCATCTGTAGCATTTTTCTAGGTTCCACATATAGGCATTAATATACAATATTTGTTTTTCTCTTTCTGACTTACTTCACTCTGTATGACAGTCTCTAGATCCATCAACTTCTCTACAAATGACCCAGTTTCATTCCTTTTTATGGCTGAGTAATATTCCATTTTATATATGTACCACATCTTTATCCATTCGTCTGTCTGTGGGCATTTAGGTTGCTTCCATTACCTGGCTATTGTAAATAGTGCTGCAATGAACATTGTGGTGAATGTGTCTTTGTGATTTTTGGTTTTCTCTGGGTATATGCCCAGAAGTGGGATTGCTGGATCCTATTGTTATTCTGTTTTTAGTTTTTTAAAGGAACCTCCATACTGTTCTCCATAGTGACTGTATCAATTTACATTCCCACCAATAGCGGAAGAGGGTTCCTTTTGTCCACACCCTCCCCAGAATTTGTTGTTTGTAGATTATCTGATGATGCCGATTCTAACAGGTGTGAGGTCTTACCTCATTGTAGTTTTGATTTGCATTTCTCTAATAATTAGTGATGTTGAGCAGCTTTTCATGTGCGTCTTGGCCATCTCTGTGTCTTCTTTGAAGAAACGTCTATTTAGATCTTCTGCCCATTTTTGTATTGGGTTGTTTGTTGTATTAATATTAAGCTGCATGAGCTGTTTATATATATTGGAGATTAAACCTTTGTCCATTGATTCGTTTGTGAAAGTTTTCGCCCCTTCTGAGGGTTACCTTTTTCCATTCCCGTTTTTTTAACAAAGAAAGAAAGAAAGCAAAAGAATCAGAACACTAATGTGCGTGAAATATGCCTCTTGAAACTGTCGTTTTGAAATATGGACGTCTTTTGAATTTTTTGGTCGATATATGACCCCAGGATTTGTTTTCAGGGCAGGTGTCATTTACAGGCCTGTAATGATTTGGAATATCCACTGACCATTAGCGCTGGGATTAAAGCTGCTGTTGTGTGAAACGGCCACATGGGGGCAGCAGTTCTCCCTTACCAAATCTGGTTACTAGGGCAGCAGAGCCTCAATGGAAGTCGCGTTCTAGATTGGAATGTAGAACGGAATGTGCCAGGAGAAAGCCCCTCAAGTTTGTCTCACTACTTCTTGTTCGTGTTTTTAATTTAATTTTTTATTTTTTATTACAGCAAGTTTGAGTACAACGTTTAGCTTGTTGTAGGTGTGCAAGAGGTGGTTCTTTTACACATATACATATGTCTGTTCTTCCTGGGATCCTTTTCCCATGTTCGTTATGACAGAATGTTGAGTAGTCTTCTCTTGGTACTCCGTAGGTCTTTGGTGATTATATATGTCTACTGTGTTTGTATATGTCTGTTAACCCCAATATCGTAATGAATTCAATCCTCACACCTTTCCTTTGGTGAACCATAAGTTTGTTTAATGAATCTGTGATTGCCCTTCTCCGTGGAAATATCTGCCCTGGTATCAATTTATAGGTAACACCTATAAGTGATATGATATGATATGTGTCTTTCACTTTCTGACTTACTCCAAGTCACGTGATTACCTCTAGACTCATCTACGGTGCTGCAAATGGCATTGTGTGCTTCTTTTCCTTGGCGAATATTCTGTCTTAGCAAGGTCCATTTTCTGCAATGTGATTCACTGAGGGCTGAGGATTAGCTGACCTGGGCAGCCTGACCCTGCCGGCAAGCCCTCCCCAGGTGTGCCTGGGTTGAGGTCAATATAAACAGCACTCCAGGCAGCAATAGCCCCTGCAGCTGTGCCTGACTCCATATTCTCTGCCCCGTCAGCAGTCTCGGGGCTGTGCTGGTGGGAGGGTGTGAGGGTCCACGGCTTTGTGGGTGGCCCGGTGTGAGTGGGGCTCTGCTGGACATTCTGCAGGAGTTCCCAGGCTGCCACCTGTAAAGAAGAGGATGTGTCACCCATAACTTCCACTGGAATATCTCTCCGGGCTGAGGTGAGGAAGGAAAAAAAGGAGTGGGGGCCGGGACAGGAGGGGTATCTCAGGCAGGGCAATGGAAAGCTTCCAGAAGAGTGCCCGTGGCCAGGACCATCCTGGCTGACCTGCAGGCACCAAGGTGGCCTGCGTGCTGTCGCTTGTGTGGCTCCACGGCCCTTCCTCTAGGCTTTCAAGCCCTTGTACATATTCAGGTGTTTCACCTGGGAAGGGTGGGAACAGTTCAGCAGCAGCTGGCCTGGGGCTCAGCTCACGTTTACTCACAGAGTACTCGGCACGTTCCCCCAGCTTTGAAATAAGGACGCTCCTTGCGTGGGCGGGCGGGGCTGCTGGCTGTATGGGAGATGATTCCCCACCTCTGACCAATTTCAGATTTGTTTACCACTGTAGCAAGTGCCTTGGTAGTGTTTTCCTCTGTATAACTGTTAGGTTCAGTTTTTTTTTTCTTTTTTGGTTCAAGTTAAATTTTATTCCGCTTTTATGTATTTATGGATATAAGCATGGAAGTAATTCATTCTTATAAATACATCAGTGTGAATGGAAGAACATTTTTTCTGTTTTATTTTTACATTTTATTTTTAAAATTTTTGAAATTTAATTTTATTTATTTTTTTTATACAGTAGGTTATTATTAGTTATCTATTTTATGCATAGACATGTATACAGGTCAATCCCAATCTCCCAACTCATCCCACCACCACCACCCCATGGCTTCCCCCACTTTGTGTCCATACGTTTGTTCTCTACCTCTGTGTCTCTATTTCTGCCCTGCAAACCAGTTCATCTGTAGCATTTTTCTAGGTTCCACATATAGGCATTAATATACAATATTTGTTTTTCTCTTTCTGACTTACTTCACTCTGTATGACAGTCTCTAGATCCATCAACTTCTCTACAAATGACCCAGTTTCATTCCTTTTTATGGCTGAGTAATATTCCATTTTATATATGTACCACATCTTTATCCATTCGTCTGTCTGTGGGCATTTAGGTTGCTTCCTTTACCTGGCTATTGTAAATAGTGCTGCTATGAACATTGTGGTGAATGTGTCTTTCTGATTTATGGTTTTCTCTGGGTATATGCCCAGAAGTGGCATTGCTGGATCCTATGGTAATTCTCTTTTTAATTTTTTAAAGGAACCTCCATACTGTTCTCCATAGTGACTGTATCAATTTACATTCCCACCAATAGCGGAAGAGGGTTCCTTTTGTCCACACCCTCCCCAGAATTTGTTGTTTGTAGATTATCTGATGATGCCGATTCTCACAGGTGTGAGGTCTTACCTCATTGTAGTTTTGATTTGCATTTATCTAATAATTAGTGATGTTGAGCAGCTTTTCATGTGCGTCTTGGCCATCTCTGTGTCTTCTTTGAAGAAACGTCTATTTAGATCTTCTGCCCATTTTTGTATTGGGTTGTTTGTTGTATTAATATTAAGCTGCATGAGCTGTTTATATATATTGGAGATTAAACTTTTGTCCATTGATTCGTTTGTGAAAGTTTTCGCCCATTCTGAGGGTTGCCTTTTTCCATTCCTTTTTTTTAACAAAGAAAGAAAGAAATCAAAAGAAGCAGAACACTAATGTGCGTGAAATATGCCTCTTGAAACTGTCGTTTTGAAATATGGACGTCTTTTGAATTTTTTGGTCTATATATGACCCCAGGATTTGTTTTCAGGGCAGGTGTCATTTACAGGCCTGTAATGATTTGGAATATCCACTGACCATTAGCGCTGGGATTAAAGCTGCTGTTGTGTGAAACGGCCACAAGGTGGCAGCAGTTCTCCCTTACCAAATCTGGTTACTAGGGCAGCAGAGCCTCAATGGAAGTCGCATTCTAGATTGGAATGTAGAACGGAATGTGCCAGGAGAAAGCCCCTCAAGTTTGTCTCACTACTTCTTGTTCGTGTTTTTAATTTAATTTTTTATTTTTTATTACAGCAAGTTTGAGTACAACGTTTAGCTTGTTGTAGGTGTGCAAGAGGTGGTTCTTTTACACATATACATATGTCTGTTCTTCCTGGGATCCTTTTCCCATGTACATTATGACAGAATGTTGAGTAGTCTTCTCTTGGTACTCCGTAGGTCTTTGGTGATTATATATGTCTACTGTGTTTGTATATGTCTGTTAACCCCAATATCGTAATGAATTCAATCCTCACACCTTTCCTTTGGTGAACCATAAGTTTGTTTAATGAATCTGTGATTGCCCTTCTCCGTGGAATTATCTGCCCTGGTATCAATTTATAGGTAACACCTATAAGTGATATGATATGATATGTGTCTTTCACTTTCTGACTTACTCCAAGTCACGTGATTACCTCTAGACTCATCTACGGTGCTGCAAATGGCATTGTGTGCTTCTTTTCCTTGGCGAATATTCTGTCTTAGCGAGGTCCATTTTCTGCAATGTGATTCCCTGAGGGCTGAAGATTAGCTGACCTGGGCAGCCTGACCCTGCCGGCAAGCCCTCCCCAGGTGTGCCTGGGTTGAGGTCAATATAAACAGCACTCCAGGCAGCAATAGCCCCTGCAGCTGTGCCTGACTCCATATTCTCTGCCCCGTCAGCAGTCTCGGGGCTGTGCTGGTGGGAGGGTGTGAGGGTCCACGGCTTTGTGGGTGGCCCGGTGTGAGTGGGGCTCTGCTGGACATTCTGCAGGAGTGTCAGGCTGCCACCTGTAAAGAAGACGATGTGTCACCCATAACTTCCACTGGAATATCTCTCCGGGCTGAGGTGAGGAAGGAAAAAAAGGAGTGGGGGCCGGGACAGGAGGGGTATCTCAGGCAGGGCAATGGAATGCTTCCAGAAGAGCGCCCGTGGCCAGGACCATCCTGGCTGACCTGCAGGCACCAAAGTGGCCTGCGTGCTGTCGCTGGTGTGGCTCCACGGCCCTTCCTCTAGGCTTTCAAGCCCTTGTACATATTCAGGTGTTTCACCTGGGAAGGGTGGGAACAGTTCAGCAGCAGCTGGCCTAGGGCTCAGCTCACGTTTACTCACAGAGGCCTCGGCACGGTCCCCCAGCTTTGCAATAAGGACGCTCCTTGCGTGGGCGGGCAGGGCTGCTGGGTCTATGGGAGATGATTCCCCACCTCTGACCAATTTCAGAATTGTTTACCACTGGAGCAAGTGCCTTGGTAGTGTTTTCCTCTGTATATCTGTTAGGTTCAGTTTTTTTTTTCTTTTTTGGTTCAAGTTAGATTTTATTCCTCTTTTATATATTTATGGATATAAGCATGGAAATAATTCATTCTTATAAATACATCAGTGTGAATGGAAGAACATTTTTTCTGTTTTATTTTTACATTTTATTTTTAAAATTTTTGAAATTTAATTTTATTTATTTTTTTATACAGTAGGTTATTATTAGTTATCTATTTTATGCATAGACATTTATACAGGTCAATCCCAATCTCCCAACTCATCCCACCACCACCACCCCATGGCTTCCCCCACTTTGTGTCCATACGTTTGTTCTCTACCTCTGTGTCTCTATTTCTGCCCTGCAAACCAGTTCATCTGTAGCATTTTTCTAGGTTCCACATATAGGCATTAATATACAATATTTGTTTTTCTCTTTCTGACTTACTTCACTCTGTATGACAGTCTCTAGATCCATCAACTTCTCTACAAATGACCCAGTTTCATTCCTTTTTATAGCTGAGTAATATTCCATTTTATATATGTACCACATCTTTATCCATTCGTCTGTCTGTGGGCATTTAGGTTGCTTCCATTACCTGGCTATTGTAAATAGTGCTGCAATGAACATTGTGGTGAATGTGTCTTTGTGATTTATGGTTTTCTCTGGGTATATGCCCAGAAGTGATATTGCTGGATCCTATTGTAATTCTCTTTTTAGTTTTTTAAAGGAACCTCCATACTGTTCTCCATAGTGACTGTATCAATTTACATTCCCACCAATAGCGGAAGAGGGTTCCTTTTGTCCACACCCTCCCCAGAATTTGTTGTTTGTAGATTATCTGATGATGCCGATTCTAACAGGTGTGAGGTCTTACCTCATTGTAGTTTTGATTTGCATTTCTCTAATAATTAGTGATGTTGAGCAGCTTTTCATGTGCGTCTTGGCCATCTCTGTGTCTTCTTTGAAGAAACGTCTATTTAGATCTTCTGCCCATTTTTGTATTGGGTTGTTTGTTGTATTAATATTAAGCTGCATGAGCTGTATATATATATTAGAGATTAAACCTTTGTCCATTGATTCGTTTGTGAACGTTTTTGCCCCTTCTGAGGGTTACCTTTTTCCATTCCCGTTTTTTTAACAAAGAAAGAAAGAAAGCAAAAGAATCAGAACACTAATGTGCGTGAAATATGCCTCTTGAAACTGTCGTTTTGAAATATGGACGTCTTTTGAATTTTTTGGTCGATATATGACCCCAGGATTTGTTTTCAGGGCAGGTGTCATTTACAGGCCTGTAATGATTTGGAATATCCACTGACCATTAGCGCTGGGATTAAAGCTGCTGTTGTGTGAAACGGCCACATGGGGGCAGCAGTTCTCCCTTACCAAATCTGGTTACTAGGGCAGCAGAGCCTCAATGGAAGTCGCGTTCTAGATTGGAATGTAGAACGGAATGTGCCAGGAGAAAGCCCCTCAAGTTTGTCTCACTACTTCTTGTTCGTGTTTTTAATTTAATTTTTTATTTTTTATTACAGCAAGTTTGAGTACAACGTTTAGCTTGTTGTAGGTGTGCAAGAGGTGGTTCTTTTACACATATACATATGTCTGTTCTTCCTGGGATCCTTTTCCCATGTTCGTTATGACAGAATGTTGAGTAGTCTTCTCTTGGTACTCCGTAGGTCTTTGGTGATTATATATGTCTACTGTGTTTGTATATGTCTGTTAACCCCAATATCGTAATGAATTCAATCCTCACACCTTTCCTTTGGTGAACCATAAGTTTGTTTAATGAATCTGTGATTGCCCTTCTCCGTGGAAATATCTGCCCTGGTATCAATTTATAGGTAACACCTATAAGTGATATGATATGATATGTGTCTTTCACTTTCTGACTTACTCCAAGTCACGTGATTACCTCTAGACTCATCTACGGTGCTGCAAATGGCATTGTGTGCTTCTTTTCCTTGGCGAATATTCTGTCTTAGCAAGGTCCATTTTCTGCAATGTGATTCCCTGAGGGCTGAGGATTAGCTGACCTGTGCAGCCTGACCCTGCCGGCAAGCCCTCCCCAGGTGTGCCTGGGTTGAGGTCAATATAAACAGCACTCCAGGCAGCAATAGCCCCTGCAGCTGTGCCTGACTCCATATTCTCTGCCCCGTCAGCAGTCTCGGGGCTGTGCTGGTGGGAGGGTGTGAGGGTCCACGGCTTTGTGGGTGGCCCGGTGTGAGTGGGGCTCTGCTGGACATTCTGCAGGAGTTCCCAGGCTGCCACCTGTAAAGAAGAGGATGTGTCACCCATAACTTCCACTGGAATATCTCTCCGGGCTGAGGTGAGGAAGGAAAAAAAGGAGTGGGGGCCGGGACAGGAGGGGTATCTCAGGCAGGGCAATGGAAAGCTTCCAGAAGAGCGCCCGTGGCCAGGACCATCCTGGCTGACCTGCAGGCACCAAGGTGGCCTGCGTGCTGTCACTGGTGTGGCTCCACGGCCCTTCCTCTAGGCTTTCAAGCCCTTGTACATATTCAGGTGTTTCACCTGGGAAGGGTGGGAACAGTTCAGCAGCAGCTGGCCTGGGGCTCAGCTCACGTTTACTCACAGAGTACTCGGCACGTTCCCCCAGCTTTGAAATAAGGACGCTCCTTGCGTGGGCGGGCGGGGCTGCTGGCTGTATGGGAGATGATTCCCCACCTCTGACCAATTTCAGATTTGTTTACCACTGTAGCAAGTGCCTTGGTAGTGTTTTCCTCTGTATAACTGTTAGGTTCAGTTTTTTTTTTCTTTTTTGGTTCAAGTTAAATTTTATTCCGCTTTTATGTATTTATGGATATAAGCATGGAAGTAATTCATTCTTATAAATACATCAGTGTGAATGGAAGAACATTTTTTCTGTTTTATTTTTACATTTTATTTTTAAAATTTTTGAAATTTAATTTTATTTATTTTTTTTATACAGTAGGTTATTATTAGTTATCTATTTTATGCATAGACATGTATACAGGTCAATCCCAATCTCCCAACTCATCCCACCACCACCACCCCATGGCTTCCCCCACTTTGTGTCCATACGTTTGTTCTCTACCTCTGTGTCTCTATTTCTGCCCTGCAAACCAGTTCATCTGTAGCATTTTTCTAGGTTCCACATATAGGCATTAATATACAATATTTGTTTTTCTCTTTCTGACTTACTTCACTCTGTATGACAGTCTCTAGATCCATCAACTTCTCTACAAATGACCCAGTTTCATTCCTTTTTATGGCTGAGTAATATTCCATTTTATATATGTACCACATCTTTATCCATTCGTCTGTCTGTGGGCATTTAGGTTGCTTCCTTTACCTGGCTATTGTAAATAGTGCTGCTATGAACATTGTGGTGAATGTGTCTTTCTGATTTATGGTTTTCTCTGGGTATATGCCCAGAAGTGGCATTGCTGGATCCTATGGTAATTCTCTTTTTAATTTTTTAAAGGAACCTCCATACTGTTCTCCATAGTGACTGTATCAATTTACATTCCCACCAATAGCGGAAGAGGGTTCCTTTTGTCCACACCCTCCCCAGAATTTGTTGTTTGTAGATTATCTGATGATGCCGATTCTCACAGGTGTGAGGTCTTACCTCATTGTAGTTTTGATTTGCATTTATCTAATAATTAGTGATGTTGAGCAGCTTTTCATGTGCGTCTTGGCCATCTCTGTGTCTTCTTTGAAGAAACGTCTATTTAGATCTTCTGCCCATTTTTGTATTGGGTTGTTTGTTGTATTAATATTAAGCTGCATGAGCTGTTTATATATATTGGAGATTAAACTTTTGTCCATTGATTCGTTTGTGAAAGTTTTCGCCCATTCTGAGGGTTGCCTTTTTCCATTCCTTTTTTTTAACAAAGAAAGAAAGAAATCAAAAGAAGCAGAACACTAATGTGCGTGAAATATGCCTCTTGAAACTGTCGTTTTGAAATATGGAAGTCTTTTGAATTTTTTGGTCTATATATGACCCCAGGATTTGTTTTCAGGGCAGGTGTCATTTACAGGCCTGTAATGATTTGGAATATCCACTGACCATTAGCGCTGGGATTAAAGCTGCTGTTGTGTGAAACGGCCACAAGGTGGCAGCAGTTCTCCCTTACCAAATCTGGTTACTAGGGCAGCAGAGCCTCAATGGAAGTCGCATTCTAGATTGGAATGTAGAACGGAATGTGCCAGGAGAAAGCCCCTCAAGTTTGTCTCACTACTTCTTGTTCGTGTTTTTAATTTAATTTTTTATTTTTTATTACAGCAAGTTTGAGTACAACGTTTAGCTTGTTGTAGGTGTGCAAGAGGTGGTTCTTTTACACATATACATATGTCTGTTCTTCCTGGGATCCTTTTCCCATGTTCGTTATGACAGAATGTTGAGTAGTCTTCTCTTGGTACTCCGTAGGTCTTTGGTGATTATATATGTCTACTGTGTTTGTATATGTCTGTTAACCCCAATATCGTAATGAATTCAATCCTCACACCTTTCCTTTGGTGAACCATAAGTTTGTTTAATGAATCTGTGATTGCCCTTCTCCGTGGAATTATCTGCCCTGGTATCAATTTATAGGTAACACCTATAACTGATATGATATGATATGTGTCTTTCACTTTCTGACTTACTCCAAGTCACGTGATTACCTCTAGACTCATCTACGGTGCTGCAAATGGCATTGTGTGCTTCTTTTCCTTGGCGAATATTCTGTCTTAGCGAGGTCCATTTTCTGCAATGTGATTCCCTGAGGGCTGAGGATTAGCTGACCTGGGCAGCCTGACCCTGCCGGCAAGCCCTCCCCAGGTGTGCCTGGGTTGAGGTCAATATAAACAGCATTTCAGGCAGCAATAGCCCCTGCAGCTGTGCCTGAGTCCATATTCTCTGCCCCGTCAGCAGTCTCGGGGCTGTGCTGGTGGGAGGGTGTGAGGGTCCACGGCTTTGTGGGTGGCCCGGTGTGAGTGGGGCTCTGCTGGACTTTCTGCAGGAGTGTCAGGCTGCCACCTGTAAAGAAGACGATGTGTCACCCATAACTTCCACTGGAATATCTCTCCGGGCTGAGGTGAGGAAGGAAAAAAAGGAGTGGGGGCCGGGACAGGAGGGGTATCTCAGGCAGGGCAATGGAAAGCTTCCAGAAGAGCGCCCGTGGCCAGGACCATCCTGGCTGACCTGCAGGCACCAAGGTGGCCTGCGTGCTGTCGCTGGTGTGGCTCCACGGCCCTTCCTCTAGGCTTTCAAGCCCTTGTACATATTCAGGTGTTTCACCTGGGAAGGGTGGGAACAGTTCAGCAGCAGCTGGCCTGGGGCTCAGCTCACGTTTACTCACAGAGGCCTCGGCACGGTCCCCCAGCTTTGCAATAAGGACGCTCCTTGCGTGGGCGGGCAGGGCTGCTGGGTCTATGGGAGATGATTCCCCACCTCTGACCAATTTCAGAATTGTTTACCACTGGAGCAAGTGCCTTGGTAGTGTTTTCCTCTGTATATCTGTTAGGTTCAGTTTTTTTTTTTCTTTTTTGGTTCAAGTTAGATTTTATTCCTCTTTTATATATTTATGGATATAAGCATGGAAATAATTCATTCTTATAAATACATCAGTGTGAATGGAAGAACATTTTTTCTGTTTTATTTTTACATTTTATTTTTAAAATTTTTGAAATTTAATTTTATTTATTTTTTTATACAGTAGGTTATTATTAGTTATCTATTTTATGCATAGACATTTATACAGGTCAATCCCAATCTCCCAACTCATCCCACCACCACCACCCCATGGCTTCCCCCACTTTGTGTCCATACGTTTGTTCTCTACCTCTGTGTCTCTATTTCTGCCCTGCAAACCAGTTCATCTGTAGCATTTTTCTAGGTTCCACATATAGGCATTAATATACAATATTTGTTTTTCTCTTTCTGACTTACTTCACTCTGTATGACAGTCTCTAGATCCATCAACTTCTCTACAAATGACCCAGTTTCATTCCTTTTTATAGCTGAGTAATATTCCATTTTATATATGTACCACATCTTTATCCATTCGTCTGTCTGTGGGCATTTAGGTTGCTTCCATTACCTGGCTATTGTAAATAGTGCTGCAATGAACATTGTGGTGAATGTGTCTTTGTGATTTATGGTTTTCTCTGGGTATATGCCCAGAAGTGATATTGCTGGATCCTATTGTAATTCTCTTTTTAGTTTTTTAAAGGAACCTCCATACTGTTCTCCATAGTGACTGTATCAATTTACATTCCCACCAATAGCGGAAGAGGGTTCCTTTTGTCCACACCCTCCCCAGAATTTGTTGTTTGTAGATTATCTGATGATGCCGATTCTCACAAGTGTGAGGTCTTACCTCATTGTAGTTTTGATTTGCATTTCTCTAATAATTAGTGATGTTGAGTAGCTTTTCATGTGCGTCTTGGCCATCTCTGTGTCTTCTTTGAAGAAACGTCTATTTAGATCTTCTGCCCATTTTTGTATTGGGTTGTTTGTTGTATTAATATTAAGCTGCATGAGCTGTATATATATATTGGAGATTAAACCTTTGTCCATTGATTCGTTTGTGAACGTTTTTGCCCCTTCTGAGGGTTACCTTTTTCCATTCCCGTTTTTTTAACAAAGAAAGAAAGAAAGCAAAAGAATCAGAACACTAATGTGCGTGAAATATGCCTCTTGAAACTGTCGTTTTGAAATATGGACGTCTTTTGAATTTTTTGGTCGATATATGACCCCAGGATTTGTTTTCAGGGCAGGTGTCATTTACAGGCCTGTAATGATTTGGAATATCCTCTGACCATTAGCGCTGGGATTAAAGCTGCTGTTGTGTGAAACGGCCACATGGGGGCAGCAGTTCTCCCTTACCAAATCTGGTTACTAGGGCAGCAGAGCCTCAATGGAAGTCGCATTCTAGATTGGAATGTAGAACGGAATGTGCCAGGAGAAAGCCCCTCAAGTTTGTCTCACTACTTCTTGTTCGTGTTTTTAATTTAATTTTTTATTTTTTATTACAGCAAGTTTGAGTACAACGTTTAGCTTGTTGTAGGTGTGCAAGAGGTGGTTCTTTTACACATATACATATGTCTGTTCTTCCTGGGATCCTTTTCCCATGTTCGTTATGACAGAATGTTGAGTAGTCTTCTCTTGGTACTCCGTAGGTCTTTGGTGATTTTATATGCCTACTGTGTTTGTATATGTCTGTTAACCCCAATATCGTAATGAATTCAATCCTCACACCTTTCCTTTGGTGAACCATAAGTTTGTTTAATGAATCTGTGATTGCCCTTCTCCGTGGAAATATCTGCCCTGGTATCAATTTATAGGTAACACCTATAAGTGATATGATATGATATGTGTCTTTCACTTTCTGACTTACTCCAAGTCACGTGATTACCTCTAGACTCATCTACGGTGCTGCAAATGGCATTGTGTGCTTCTTTTCCTTGGCGAATATTCTGTCTTAGCAAGGTCCATTTTCTGCAATGTGATTCACTGAGGGCTGAGGATTAGCTGACCTGGGCAGCCTGACCCTGCCGGCAAGCCCTCCCCAGGTGTGCCTGGGTTGAGGTCAATATAAACAGCACTCCAGGCAGCAATAGCCCCTGCAGCTGTGCCTGACTCCATATTCTCTGCCCCGTCAGCAGTCTCGGGGCTGTGCTGGTGGGAGGGTGTGAGGGTCCACGGCTTTGTGGGTGGCCCGGTGTGAGTGGGGCTCTGCTGGACATTCTGCAGGAGTTCCCAGGCTGCCACCTGTAAAGAAGAGGATGTGTCACCCATAACTTCCACTGGAATATCTCTCCGGGCTGAGGTGAGGAAGGAAAAAAAGGAGTGGGGGCCGGGACAGGAGGGGTATCTCAGGCAGGGCAATGGAAAGCTTCCAGAAGAGCGCCCGTGGCCAGGACCATCCTGGCTGACCTGCAGGCACCAAGGTGGCCTGCGTGCTGTCACTGGTGTGGCTCCACGGCCCTTCCTCTAGGCTTTCAAGCCCTTGTACATATTCAGGTGTTTCACCTGGGATGGGTGGGAACAGTTCAGCAGCAGCTGGCCTGGGGCTCAGCTCACGTTTACTCACAGAGTCCTCGGTACGGTCCCCCAGCTTTGCAATAAGGACGCTCCTTGCGTGGGCGGGCGGGGCTGCTGGCTCTATGGGAGATGATTCCCCACCTCTGACCAATTTCAGAATTGTTTACCACTGGAGCAAGTGCCTTGGTAGTGTTTTCCTCTGTATAACTGTTAGGTTCAGTTTTTTTTTTTCTTTTTTGGTTCAAGTTAGATTTTATTCCTCTTTTATGTATTTATGGATATAAGCATGGAAATAATTCATTCTTATAAATACATCAGTGTGAATGGAAGAATATTTTTTCTGTTTTATTTTAACATTTTATTTTTAAAATTTTTGAAATTTAATTTTATTTATTTTTTTTATACAGTAGGTTATTATTAGTTATCTATTTTATGCATAGACATGTATACAGGTCAATCCCAATCTCCCAACTCATCCCACCACCACCACCCCATGGCTTCCCCCACTTTGTGTCCATACGTTTGTTCTCTACCTCTGTGTCTCTATTTCTGCCCTGCAAACCAGTTCATCTGTAGCATTTTTCTAGGTTCCACATATAGGCATTAATATACAATATTTGTTTTTCTCTTTCTGACTTACTTCACTTTGTATGACAGTCTCTAGATCCATCAACTTCTCTACAAATAACCCAGTTTCATTCCTTTTTATAGCTGAGTAATATTCCATTTTATATATGTACCACATCTTTATCCATTCGTCTGTCTGTGGGCATTTAGGTTGCCTCCATTACCTGGCTATTGTAAATAGTGCTGCAATGAACATTGTGGTGAATGTGTCTTTGTGATTTTTGGTTTTCTCTGGGTATATGCCCAGAAGTGATATTGCTGGATCCTATTGTAATTCTGTTTTTAGTTTTTTAAAGGAACCTCCATACTGTTCTCCATAGTGACTGTATCAATTTACATTCCCACCAATAGCGGAAGAGGGTTCCTTTTGTCCACACCCTCCCCAGAATTTGTTGTTTGTAGATTATCTGATGATGCCGATTCTAACAGGTGTGAGGTCTTACCTCATTGTAGTTTTGATTTGCATTTCTCTAATAATTAGTGATGTTGAGCAGCTTTTCATGTGCGTCTTGGCCATCTCTGTGTCTTCTTTGAAGAAACGTCTATTTAGATCTTCTGCCCATTTTTGTATTGGGTTGTTTGTTGTATTAATATTAAGCTGCATGAGCTCTATATATATATTGGAGATTAAACCTTTGTCCATTGATTCGTTTGTGAACGTTTTCGCCCCTTCTGAGGGTTACCATTTTCCATTCCCGTTTTTTTAACAAAGAAAGAAAGAAAGCAAAAGAATCAGAACACTAATGTGCGTGAAATATGCCTCTTGAAACAGTCGTTTTGAAATATGGACGTCTTTTGAATTTTTTGGTCGATATATGACCCCAGGATTTGTTTTCAGGGCAGGTGTCATTTACAGGCCTGTAATGATTTGGAATATCCACTGACCATTAGCGCTGGGATTAAAGCTGCTGTTGTGTGAAACGGCCACAAGGGGGCAGCAGTTCTCCCTTACCAAATCTGGTTACTAGGGCAGCAGAGCCTCAATGGAAGTCGCGTTCTAGATTGGAATGTAGAACGGAATGTGCCAGGAGAAAGCCCCTCAAGTTTGTCTCACTACTTCTTGTTCGTGTTTTTAATTTAATTTTTTATTTTTTATTACAGCAAGTTTGAGTACAACGTTTAGCTTGTTGTAGGTGTGCAAGAGGTGGTTCTTTTACACATATACATATGTCTGTTCTTCCTGGGATCCTTTTCCCATGTTCGTTATGACAGAATGTTGAGTAGTCTTCTCTTGGTACTCCGTAGGTCTTTGGTGATTTTATATGTCTACTGTGTTTGTATATGTCTGTTAACCCCAATATCGTAATGAATTCAATCCTCACACCTTTCCTTTGGTGAACCATAAGTTTGTTTAATGAATCTGTGATTGCCCTTCTCCGTGGAAATATCTGCCCTGGTATCAATTTATAGGTAACACCTATAAGTGATATGATATGATATGTGTCTTTCACTTTCTGACTTACTCCAAGTCACGTGATTACCTCTAGACTCATCTACGGTGCTGCAAATGGCATTGTGTGCTTTTTTTCCTTGGCGAATATTCTGTCTTAGCGAGGTCCATTTTCTGCAATGTGATTCCCTGAGGGCTGAGGATTAGCTGACCTGGGCAGCCTGACCCTGCCGGCAAGCCCTCCCCAGGTGTGCCTGGGTTGAGGTCAATATAAACAGCACTCCAGGCAGCAATAGCCCCTGCAGCTGTGCCTGACTCCATATTCTCTGCCCCGTCAGCAGTCTCGGGGCTGTGCTGGTGGGAGGGTGTGAGGGCCCACGGCTTTGTGGGTGGCCCGGTGTGAGTGGGGCTCTGCTGGACTTTCTGCAGGAGTTGCCAGGCTGCCACCTGTAAAGAAGAGGATGTGTCACCCATAACTTCCACTGGAATATCTCTCCGGGCTGAGGTGAGGAAGGAAAAAAAGGAGTGGGGGCCGGGACAGGAGGGGTATCTCAGGCAGGGCAATGGAAAGCTTCCAGAAGAGCGCCCGTGGCCAGGACCATCCTGGCTGACCTGCAGGCACCAAGGTGGCCTGCGTGCTGTCGCTGGTGTGGCTCCACGGCCCTTCCTCTAGGCTTTCAAGCCCTTGTACATATTCAGGGGTTTCACCTGGGAAGGGTGGGAACAGTTCAGCAGCAGCTGGCCTGGGGCTCAGCTCACGTTTACTCACAGAGGCCTAGGCACGGTCCCCCAGCTTTGCAATAAGGACGCTCCTTGCGTGGGCGGGCGGGGCTGCTGTCTCTATGGGAGATGATTCCCCACCTCTGACCAATTTCAGAATTGTTTACCACTGGAGCAAGTGCCTTGGTAGTGTTTTCCTCTGTATAACTGTTAGGTTCAGTTTTTTTTTTTTTGGTTCAAGTTAGATTTTATTCCTCTTTTATGTATTTATGGATATAAGCATGGAAATAATTCATTCTTATAAATACATCAGTGTGAATGGAAGAACTTTTTTTCTGTTTTATTTTTACATTTTATTTTTAAAAATTTTGAAATTTAATTTTATTTATTTTTTTATACAGTAGGTTATTATTAGTTATCTATTTTATGCATAGACGTGTATACAGGTCAATCCCAATCTCCCAACTCATCCCACCACCACCACCCCATGGCTTCCCCCACTTTGTGTCGATACGTTTGTTCTCTACCTCTGTGTCTCTATTTCTGCCCTGCAAACCAGTTCATCTGTAGCATTTTTCTAGGTTCCACATATAGGCATTAATATACAATATTTGTTTTTCTCTTTCTGACTTACTTCACTCTGTATGACAGTCTCTAGATCCATCAACTTTTCTACAAATGACTCAGTTTCATTCCTTTTTATGGCTGAGTAATATTCCATTTTATATATGTACCACATCTTTATCCATTCGTCTGTCTGTGGGCATTTAGGTTGCTTCCATTACCTGGCTATTGTAAATAGTGCTGCAATGAACATTGTGGTGAATGTGTCTCTGTGATTTATGGTTTTCTCTGGGTATATGCCCAGAAGTGGGATTGCTGGATCCTATGGTAATTCTCTTTTTAGTTTTTTAAAGGAACCTCCATACTGTTCTCCATAGTGACTGTATCAATTTACATTCCCACCAATAGCGGAAGAGGGTTCCTTTTGTCCACACCCTCCCCAGAATTTGTTGTTTGTAGATTATCTGATGATGCCGATTCTAACATGTGTGAGGTCTTACCTCATTGTAGTTTTGATTTGCATTTCTCTAATAATTAGTGATGTTGAGCAGCTTTTCATGTGAGTCTTGGCCATCTCTGTGTCTTCTTTGAAGAAACGTCTATTTAGATCTTCTGCCCATTTTTGTATTGGGTTGTTTGTTGTATTAATATTAAGCTGCATGAGCTGTATATATATATTCGAGATTAAACCTTTGTCCATTGATTCGTTTGTGAACGTTTTCGCCCCTTCTGAGGGTTACCTTTTTCCATTCCCGTTTTTTTAACAAAGAAAGAAAGAAATCAAAAGAAGCAGAACACTAATGTGCGTGAAATATGCCTCTTGAAACTGTCGTTTTGAAATATGGACGTCTTTTGAATTTTTTGGTCGATATATGACCCCAGGATTTGTTTTCAGGGCAGGTGTCATTTACAGGCCTGTAATGATTTGGAATATCCACTGACCGTTAGCGCTGGGATTAAAGCTGCTGTTGTGTGAAACGGCCACAAGGTGGCAGCAGTTCTCCCTTACCAAATCTGGTTACTAGGGCAGCAGAGCCTCAATGGAAGTCGCGTTCTAGATTGGAATTTAGAACGGAATGTGCCAGGAGAAAGCCCCTCAAGTTTGTCTCACTACTTCTTGTTCGTGTTTTTAATTTAATTTTTTATTTTTTATTACAGCAAGTTTGAGTACAACGTTTAGCTTGTTGTAGGTGTGCAAGAGGTGGTTCTTTTACACATATACATATGTCTGTTCTTCCTGGGATCCTTTTGCCATGTACGTTATGACAGAATGTTGAGTAGTCTTCTCTTGGTACTCCGTAGGTCTTTGTTGATTATATACGTCTACTGTGTTTGTATATGTCTGTTAACCCCAATATCATAATGAATTCAATCCTCACACCTTTCCTTTGGTGAACCATAAGTTTGTTTAATGAATCTGTGATTGCCCTTCTCCGTGGAAATATCTGCCCTGGTACCAATTTATAGGTAACACCTATAAGTGATATGATATGATATGTGTCTTTCACTTTCTGACTTACTCCAAGTCACGTGATTACCTCTAGACTCATCTGCGGTGCTGCAAATGGCATTGTGTGCTTTTTTTCCTTGGCTAATATTCTGTCTTAGCGAGGTCCATTTTCTGCAATGTGATTTCCTGAGGGCTGAGGATTAGCTGACCTGGGCAGCCTGACCCTGCCGGCAAGCCCTCCCCAGGTGTGCCTGGGTTGAGGTCAATATAACCAGCACTCCAGGCAGCAATAGCCCCTGCAGCTGTGCCTGACTCCATATTCTCTGCCCCGGCAGCAGTCTCGGGGCTGTGCTGGTGGGAGGGTGTGAGGGTCCACGGCTTTGTGGGTGGCCCGGTGTGAGTGGGTCTCTGCTGGACTTTCTGCAGTAGTTGCCAGGCTGCCACCTGTAAAGAAGAGGATGTGTCTCCCATAACTTCCACTGGAGTATCTCTCCGGGCTGAGGTGAGGAAGGAAAAAAAGGAGTGGGGGCCGGGACAGGAGGGGTATCTCAGGAAGGGCAATGGAAAGCTTCCAGAAGAGCGCCCGTGGCCTGGACCATCCTGGCTGACCTGCAGTCACCAAGTTGGCCTGCGTGCTGTCGCTGGTGTGGCTCCACGGCCCTTCCTCTAGGCTTTCAAGCCCTTGTACATATTCAGGAGTTTCACCTGGGAAGGGTGGGAACAGTTCAGCAGCAGCTGGCCTGGGGCTCAGCTCACGTTTACTCACAGAGGCCTCGGCACGGTCCCCCAGCTTTGCAATAAGGACGCTCCTTGCGTGGGCGGGCGGGGCTGCTGGCTCTATGGGAGATGATTCCCCACCTCTGACCAATTTCAGAATTGTTTACCATTGGAGCAAGTGCCTTGGTAGTTTTTTCCTCTGTATAACTGTTAGGTTCAGTTTTCTTTTTTTTTTCTTTTTTGGTTCAAGTTAGATTTTATTCCTCTTTTATGTATTTATGGATATAAGCATGGAAATAATTCATTCTTATAAATACATCAGTGTGAATGGAAGAACATTTTTTCTGTTTTATTTTTACATTTTATTTTTAAAATTTTTAAAATTTAATTTTATTTATTTTTTTTATACAGTAGGTTATTATTAGTTATCTGTTTTATGCATAGACATGTATACAGGTCAATCCCAATCTCCCAACTCATCCCACCACCACCACCCCTTGGCTTCCCCCACTTTGTGTCGATACGTTTGTTCTCTA
This sequence comes from Mesoplodon bidens, assembly GCF_964165515.1. NCBI lineage: Eukaryota > Metazoa > Chordata > Mammalia > Artiodactyla > Ziphiidae > Mesoplodon > Mesoplodon bidens. Next base: position 98,937 of record NW_027672577.1, on the reverse strand, counting down.
CCTCTGTGTCTCTATTTATGCCCTGCAAACCAGTTCATCTGTAGCATTTTTCTAGGTTCCACATATAGGCATTAATATACAATATTTGTTTTTCTCTTTCTGACTTACTTCACTCTGTATGACAGTCTCTAGATCCATCAACTTCTCTACAAATGACTCAGTTTCATTCCTTTTTATGGCTGAGTAATATTCCATTTTATATATGTACCACATCTTTATCCATTCGTCTGTCTGTGGGCATTTAGGTTGCTTCCATTACCTGGCTATTGTAAATAGTGCTGCAATGAACATTGTGGTGAATGTGTCTCTGTGATTTATGGTTTTCTCTGGGTATATGCCCAGAAGAGGGATTGCTGGATCCTATGGTAATTCTCTTTTTAGTTTTTAAAGGAACCTCCATAATGTTCTCCATAGTGACTGTATCAATTTACATTCCCACCAATAGCAGAAGAGGGTTCCTTTTGTCCACACCCTCCCCAGAATTTGTTGTTTGTAGATTATCTGATGATGCCGATTCTAACAGGTGTGAGGTCTTACCTCATTGTAGTTTTGATTTGCATTTCTCTAATAATTAGTGATGTTGAGCAGCTTTTCATGTGCGTCTTGGCCATCTCTGTGTCTTCTTTGAAGAAACGTCTATTTAGATCTTCTGCCCATTTTTGTATTGGGTTGTTTGTTGTATTAATATTAAGCTGCATGAGCTATTTATATATATTGGAGATTAAACCTTTGTCCATTGATTCGTTTGTGAAAGTTTTCGCCCATTCTGTGGGTTGCCTTTTTCCATTCCCGTTTTTTTAACAAAGAAAGAAAGAAAGCAAAAGAATCAGAACACTAATGTGCGTGAAATATGCCTCTTGAAACTGTCGTTTTGAAATATGGACGTCTTTTGAATTTTTTGGTCGATATATGACCCCAGGATTTGTTTTCAGGGCAGGTGTCATTTACAGGCCTGTAATGATTTGGAATATCCACTGACCATTAGCGCTGGGATTAAAACTGCTGTTGTGTGAAACGGCCACAAGGTGGCAGCAGTTCTCCCTTACCAAATCTGGTTACTAGGGCAGCAGAGCCTCAATGGAAGTCGCGTTCTAGATTGGAATGTAGAACGGAATGTACCAGGAGAAAGCCCCTCAAGTTTTTCTCACTAATTCTTGTTCGTGTTTTTAATTTAATTTTTTATTTTTTATTACAGCAAGTTTGAGTACAACGTTTAGCTTGTTGTAGGTGTGCAAGAGGTGGTGCTTTTACACATATACATATGTCTGTTCTTCCTGGGATCCTTTTCCCATGTTCGTTATGACAGAATGTTGAGTAGTCTTCTCTTGGTACTCCGTAGGTCTTTGGTGATTATATACGTCTACTGTGTTTGTATATGTCTGTTAACCCCAATATCATAATGATTTCAATCCTCACACCTTTCCTTTGGTGAACCATAAGTTTGTTTAATGAATCTGTGATTGCCCTTCTCCGTGGAAATATCTGCCCTGGTATCAATTTATAGGTAACACCTATAAGTGATATGATATGATATGTGTCTTTCACTTTCTGACTTACTCCAAGTCACGTGATTACCTCTAGACTCATCTACGGTGCTGCAAATGGCATTGTGTGCTTTTTTACCTTGGCTAATATTCTGTCTTAGCGAGGTCCATTTTCTGCAATGTGATTCCCTGAGGGCTGAGGATTAGCTGACCTGGGCAGCCTGACCCTGCCGGCAAGCCCTCCCCAGGTGTGCCTGGGTTGAGGTCAATATAAACAGCTCTCCAGGCAGCAATAGCCCCTGCAGCTGTGCCTGACTCCATATTCTCTGCCCCGTCAGCAGTCTCGGGGCTGTGCTGGTCGGAGGGTGTGAGGGTCCAGGGCTTTGTGGGTTGCCCGGTGTGAGTGGGGCTCTCCTGGACTTTCTGCAGGAATTGCCAGGCTGCCACCTGTAAAGAAGAGGATGTGTCACCCATAACTTCCACTGGAGTATCTCTCCGGGCTGAGGTGAGTAAGGAAAAAAAGGAGTGGGGGCCGGGACAGGAGGGGTATCTCAGGCAGCGCAATGGAAAGCTTCCAGAAGAGCGCCCGTGGCCAGGACCATCCTGGCTGACCTGCAGGCACCAAGTTGGCCTGCGTGCTTTTGCTGGTGTGGCTCCACGGCCCTTCCTCTAGGCTTTCAAGCCCTTGTACATATTCAGGTGTTTCACCTGGGAAGGGTGGGAACAGTTCAGAAGCAGCTGGCCTGGAACTCAGCTCACGTTTACTCACAGAGGCCTCGGCACGGTCCCCCAGCTTTGCAATAAGGACGCTCCTTGCGTGGGCGGGCAGGGCTGCTGGCTGTATGGGAGATGATTCCCCACCTCTGACCAATTTCAGAATTGTTTACCACTGGAGCAAGTGCCTTGGTAGTGTTTTCCTCTGTATAACTGTTAGGTTCAGTTTTATTTTTCTTTTTTGGTTCAAGTTAGATTTTATTCCTCTTTTATGTATTTATGGATATAAGCATGGAAATAATTCATTCTTATAAATACATCAGTGTGAATGGAAGAACTTTTTTTCTGTTTTATTTTTACATTTTATTTTTAAAATTTTTGAAATTTAATTTTATTTATTTATTTTTATACAGTAGGTTGTTATTAGTTATCAATTTTATGCATAGACATATATACAGGTCAATCCCAATCTCCCAACTCATCCCACCACCACCACCCCATGGCTTCCCCCACTTTGTGTCCATACGTTTGTTCTCTACCTCTGTGTCTCTATTTCTGCCCTGCAAACCAGTTCATCTGTAGCATTTTTCTAGGTTCCACATATAGGCATTTATATACAATATTTGTTTTTCTCTTTCTGACTTACTTCACTCTGTATGACAGTCTCTAGATCCATCAACTTCTCTACAAATGACCCAGTTTCATTCCTTTTTATGGCTGAGTAATATTCCATTTTATATATGTACCACATCTTTATCCATTCGTCTGTCTGTGGGCATTTAGGTTGCTTCCATTACCTGGCTATTGTAAATAGTGCTGCAATGAACATTGTGGTGAATGTGTCTCTGTGATTTATGGTTTTCTCTGGTTATATGCCCAGAAGTGGGATTGCTGGATCCTATGGTAATTCTCTTTTTAGTTTTTTAAAGGAACCTCCATACTGTTCTCCATAGTGACTGTATCAATTTACATTCCCACCAATAGCGGAAGAGGGTTCCTTTTGTCCACACCCTCCCCAGAATTTGTTGTTTGTAGATTATCTGATGATGCCGATTCTAACAGCTGTGAGGTCTTACCTCATTGTAGTTTTGATTTGCATTTATCTAATAATTAGTGATGTTGAGCAGCTTTTCATGTGCGTCTTGGCCGTCTCTGTGTCTTCTTTGAAGAAACGTCTATTTAGATCTTCTGCCCATTTTTGTATTGGGTTGTTTGTTTTATTAATATTAAGCTGCATGAGCTGTTTATATATATTGGAGATTAAACCTTTGTCCATTGATTCGTTTGTGAAAGTTTTCGCCCATTCTGAGGGTTGCCTTTTTCCATTCCCGTTTTTTTAACAAAGAAAGAAAGAAATCAAAAGAAGCAGAACACTAATGTGCGTGAAATATGCCTCTTGAAACTGTCGTTTTGAAATATGGACGTCTTTTGAATTTTTTGGTCGATATATGACCCCAGGATTTGTTTTCAGGGCAGGTGTCATTTACAGGCCTGTAATGATTTGGAATATCCACTGACCATTAGCGCTGGGATTAAAGCTGCTGTTGTGTGAAACGGCCACAAGGTGGCAGCAGTTCTCCCCAACCAAATCTGGTTACTAGGGCAGCAGAGCCTCAATGGAAGTCGCGTTCTAGATTGGAATGTAGAACGGAATGTACCAGGAGAAAGCCCCTCAAGTTTTTCTCACTAATTCTTGTTCGTGTTTTTAATTTAATTTTTTATTTTTTATTACAGCAAGCTTGAGTACAACGTTTAGCTTGTTGTAGGTGTGCAAGAGGTGGTTCTTTTACACATATACATAAGTCTGTTCTTCCTGGGATCCTTTTCCCATGTTCGTTATGACAGAATGTTGAGTAGTCTTCTCTTGGTACTCCGTAGGTCTTTGGTGATTATATACGTCTACTGTGTTTGTATATGTCTGTTAAACCCAATATCATAATGAATTCAATCCTCACACCTTTCCTTTGGTGAACCATAAGTTTGTTTAATGAATCTGTGATTGCCCTTCTCCGTGGAAATATCTGCCCTGGTATCAATTTATAGGTAACACCTATAAGTGATATGATATGATATGTGTCTTTCACTTTCTGACTTACTCCAAGTCACGTGATTACCTCTAGATTCATCTACGGTGCTGCAAATGGCATTGTGTGCTTTTTTTCCTTGGCTAATATTCTGTCTTAGCGAGGTCCATTTTCTGCAATGTGATTCCCTGAGGGCTGAGGATTAGCTGACCTGGGCAGCCTGAGCCTGCCGGCAAGCCCTCCCCAGGTGTGCCTGGGTTGAGGTCAATATAAACAGCACTCCAGGCAGCAATAGCCCCTGCAGCTGTGCCTGACTCCATATTCTCTGCCCCGTCAGCAGTCTCGGGGCTGTGCTGGTGGGAGGGTGTGAGGGTCCACGGCTTTGTGGGTGGCCCGGTGTGAGTGGGGCTCTGCTGGACTTTCTGCAGGAGTTCCCAGGCTGCCACCTGTAAAGAAGAGGATGTGTCACCCATAACTTCCACTGGAGTATCTCTCCGGGCTGAGGTGAGGAAGGAAAAAAAGGAGTGGGGGCCGGGACAGGAGTGGTATCTCAGGCAGGGCAATGGAAAGCTTCCAGAAGAGCGCCCGTGGCCAGAACCATCCTGGCTGACCTGCAGGCACCAAGGTGGCCTGCGTGCTTTCGCTGGTGTGGCTCCACGGCCCTTCCTCTAGGCATTCAAGCCCTTGTACATATTCAGGTGTTTCACCTGGGAAGGGTGGGAACAGTTCAGCAGCAGCTGGCCTGGGGCTCAGCTCACGTTTACTCAGAGGCCTCGGCACGGTACCCCAGCTTTGCAATAAGGATGCTCCTTGCGTGGGCGGGTGGGGCTGCTGGCTGTATGGGAGATGATTCCCCACCTCTGACCAATTTCAGAATTGTTTACCACTGGAGCAAGTGCCTTGGTAGTGTTTTCCTCTGTATAACTGTTAGGTTCAGTTTTCTTTTTTTTTTCTTTTTTGGTTCAAGTTAGATTTTATTCCTCTTTTATGTATTTATGGATATAAGCATGGAAATAATTCATTCTTATAAATACATCAGTGTGAATGGAAGAACTTTTTTTCTGTTTTATTTTTACATTTTATTTTTAAAATTTTTGAAATTTAATTTTATTTATTTTTTTATACAGTAGGTTATTATTAGTTATCTATTTTATGCATAGACATGTATACAGGTCAATCCCAATCTCCCAACTCATCCCACCACCACCACCCCTTGGCTTCCACCACTTTGTGTCGATACGTTTGTTCTCTACCTCTGTGTCTCTATTTCTGCCCTGCAAACCAGTTCATCTGTAGCATTTTTCTAGGTTCCACATATAGGCATTAATATACAATATTTGTTTTTCTCTTTCTGACTTACTTCACTCTGTATGACAGTCTCTAGATCCATCAACTTCTCTACAAATGACTCAGTTTCATTCCTTTTTATGGCTGAGTAATATTCCATTTTATATATGTACCACATCTTTATCCATTCGTCTGTCTGTGGGCATTTAGGTTGCTTCCATTACCTGGCTATTGTAAATAGTGCTGCAATGAACATTGTGGTGAATGTGTCTTTGTGATTTATGGTTTTCTCTGGGTATATGCCCAGAAGTGGGATTGCTGGATCCTATGGTAATTCTCTTTTTAGTTTTTAAAGGAACCTCCATACTGTTCTCCATAGTGACTGTATCAATTTACATTCCCACCAATAGCAGAAGAGGGTTCCTTTTGTCCACACCCTCCCCAGAATTTGTTGTTTGTAGATTATCTGATGATGCCGATTCTAACAGTTGTGAGGTCTTACCTCATTGTAGTTTTGATTTGCATTTCTCTAATAATTAGTGAGGTTGAGCAGCTTTTCATGTGCGTCTTGGCCATCTCTGTGTCTTCTTTAAAGAAACGTCTATTTAGATCTTCTGCCCATTTTTGTATTGGGTTGTTTGTTGTATTAATATTAAGCAGCATGTGCTGTATATATATATTGGTGATTAAACCTTTGTCCATTGATTCGTTTGTGAACGTTTTCGCAACTTTTGAGGGATACCTTTTTCCATTCCCGTTTTTTTAAAAAGAAAGAAAGAAAGCAAAAGAATCGGAACACTAATGTGCGTGAAATAAGCCTCTTGAAACTGTCGTTTTGAAATATGGACGTCCTTTGAATTTTTTGGTCGATATATGACCACAGGATTTGTTTTCAGGGCAGGTGTCATTTACAGGCCTGTAATGATTTGGAATATCCACTGACCATTAGCGCTGGGATTAAAACTGCTGTTGTGTGAAACGGCCACAAGGTGGCAGCAGTTCTCCCTTACCAAATCTGGTTACTAGGGCAGCAGAGCCTCAATGGAAGTCGCGTTCTAGATTGGAATGTAGAACGGAATGTACCAGGAGAAAGCCCCTCAAGTTTTTCTCACTAATTCTTGTTCGTGTTTTTAATTTAATTTTTTATTTTTTATTACAGCAAGTTTGAGTACAACGTTTAGCTTGTTGTAGGTGTGCAAGAGGTGGTGCTTTTACACATATACATATGTCTGTTCTTCCTGGGATCCTTTTCCCATGTTCGTTATGACAGAATGTTGAGTAGTCTTCTCTTGGTACTCTGTAGGTCTTTGGTGATTATATACGTCTACTGTGTTTGTATATGTCTGTTAACCCCAATATCATAATGATTTCAATCCTCACACCTTTCCTTTGGTGAACCATAAGTTTGTTTAATGAATCTGTGATTGCCCTTCTCCGTGGAAATATCTGCCCTGGTATCAATTTATAGGTAACACCTATAAGTGATATGATATGATATGTGTCTTTCACTTTCTGACTTACTCCAAGTCACGTGATTACCTCTAGACTCATCTACGGTGCTGCAAATGGCATTGTGTGCTTTTTTACCTTGGCTAATATTCTGTCTTAGCGAGGTCCATTTTCTGCAATGTGATTCCCTGAGGGCTGAGGATTAGCTGACCTGGGCAGCCTGACCCTGCCGGCAAGCCCTCCCCAGGTGTGCCTGGGTTGAGGTCAATATAAACAGCTCTCCAGGCAGCAATAGCCCCTGCAGCTGTGCCTGACTCCATATTCTCTGCCCCGTCAGCAGTCTCGGGGCTGTGCTGGTCGGAGGGTGTGAGGGTCCAGGGCTTTGTGGGTTGCCCGGTGTGAGTGGGGCTCTCCTGGACTTTCTGCAGGAATTGCCAGGCTGCCACCTGTAAAGAAGAGGATGTGTCACCCATAACTTCCACTGGAGTATCTCTCCGGGCTGAGGTGAGTAAGGAAAAAAAGGAGTGGGGGCCGGGACAGGAGGGGTATCTCAGGCAGCGCAATGGAAAGCTTCCAGAAGAGCGCCCGTGGCCAGGACCATCCTGGCTGACCTGCAGGCACCAAGTTGGCCTGCGTGCTTTTGCTGGTGTGGCTCCACGGCCCTTCCTCTAGGCTTTCAAGCCCTTGTACATATTCAGGTGTTTCACCTGGGAAGGGTGGGAACAGTTCAGAAGCAGCTGGCCTGGAACTCAGCTCACGTTTACTCACAGAGGCCTCGGCACGGTCCCCCAGCTTTGCAATAAGGACGCTCCTTGCGTGGGCGGGCAGGGCTGCTGGCTGTATGGGAGATGATTCCCCACCTCTGACCAATTTCAGAATTGTTTACCACTGGAGCAAGTGCCTTGGTAGTGTTTTCCTCTGTATAACTGTTAGGTTCAGTTTTATTTTTCTTTTTTGGTTCAAGTTAGATTTTATTCCTCTTTTATGTATTTATGGATATAAGCATGGAAATAATTCATTCTTATAAATACATCAGTGTGAATGGAAGAACTTTTTTTCTGTTTTATTTTTACATTTTATTTTTAAAATTTTTGAAATTTAATTTTATTTATTTATTTTTATACAGTAGGTTGTTATTAGTTATCAATTTTATGCATAGACATATATACAGGTCAATCCCAATCTCCCAACTCATCCCACCACCACCACCCCATGGCTTCCCCCACTTTGTGTCCATACGTTTGTTCTCTACCTCTGTGTCTCTATTTCTGCCCTGCAAACCAGTTCATCTGTAGCATTTTTCTAGGTTCCACATATAGGCATTTATATACAATATTTGTTTTTCTCTTTCTGACTTACTTCACTCTGTATGACAGTCTCTAGATCCATCAACTTCTCTACAAATGACCCAGTTTCATTCCTTTTTATGGCTGAGTAATATTCCATTTTATATATGTACCACATCTTTATCCATTCGTCTGTCTGTGGGCATTTAGGTTGCTTCCATTACCTGGCTATTGTAAATAGTGCTGCAATGAACATTGTGGTGAATGTGTCTCTGTGATTTATGGTTTTCTCTGGTTATATGCCCAGAAGTGGGATTGCTGGATCTTATGGTAATTCTCTTTTTAGTTTTTTAAAGGAACCTCCATACTGTTCTCCATAGTGACTGTATCAATTTACATTCCCACCAATAGCGGAAGAGGGTTCCTTTTGTCCACACCCTCCCCAGAATTTGTTGTTTGTAGATTATCTGATGATGCCGATTCTAACAGCTGTGAGGTCTTACCTCATTGTAGTTTTGATTTGCATTTCTCTAATAATTAGTGATGTTGAGCAGCTTTTCATGTGCGTCTTGGCCGTCTCTGTGTCTTCTTTGAAGAAACGTCTATTTAGATCTTCTGCCCATTTTTGTATTGGGTTGTTTGTTTTATTAATATTAAGCTGCATGAGCTGTTTATATATATTGGAGATTAAACCTTTGTCCATTGATTCGTTTGTGAAAGTTTTCGCCCATTCTGAGGGTTGCCTTTTTCCATTCCCGTTTTTTTAACAAAGAAAGAAAGAAATCAAAAGAAGCAGAACACTAATGTGCGTGAAATATGCCTCTTGAAACTGTCGTTTTGAAATATGGACGTCTTTTGAATTTTTTGGTCGATATATGACCCCAGGATTTGTTTTCAGGGCAGGTGTCATTTACAGGCCTGTAATGATTTGGAATATCCACTGACCATTAGCGCTGGGATTAAAGCTGCTGTTGTGTGAAACGGCCACAAGGTGGCAGCAGTTCTCCCCACCCAAATCTGGTTACTAGGGCAGCAGAGCCTCAATGGAAGTCGCGTTCTAGATTGGAATGTAGAACGGAATGTACCAGGAGAAAGCCCCTCAAGTTTTTCTCACTAATTCTTGTTCGTGTTTTTAATTTAATTTTTTATTTTTTATTACAGCAAGCTTGAGTACAACGTTTAGCTTGTTGTAGGTGTGCAAGAGGTGGTTCTTTTACACATATACATAAGTCTGTTCTTCCTGGGATCCTTTTCCCATGTTCGTTATGACAGAATGTTGAGTAGTCTTCTCTTAGTACTCCGTAGGTCTTTGGTGATTATATACGTCTACTGTGTTTGTATATGTCTGTTAAACCCAATATCATAATGAATTCAATCCTCACACCTTTCCTTTGGTGAACCATAAGTTTGTTTAATGAATCTGTGATTGCCCTTCTCCGTGGAAATATCTGCCCTGGTATCAATTTATAGGTAACACCTATAAGTGATATGATATGATATGTGTCTTTCACTTTCTGACTTACTCCAAGTCACGTGATTACCTCTAGATTCATCTACGGTGCTGCAAATGGCATTGTGTGCTTTTTTTCCTTGGCTAATATTCTGTCTTAGCGAGGTCCATTTTCTGCAATGTGATTCCCTGAGGGCTGAGGATTAGCTGACCTGGGCAGCCTGAGCCTGCCGGCAAGCCCTCCCCAGGTGTGCCTGGGTTGAGGTCAATATAAACAGCACTCCAGGCAGCAATAGCCCCTGCAGCTGTGCCTGACTCCATATTCTCTGCCCCGTCAGCAGTCTCGGGGCTGTGCTGGTGGGAGGGTGTGAGGGTCCACGGCTTTGTGGGTGGCCCGGTGTGAGTGGGGCTCTGCTGGACTTTCTGCAGGAGTTCCCAGGCTGCCACCTGTAAAGAAGAGGATGTGTCACCCATAACTTCCACTGGAGTATCTCTCCGGGCTGAGGTGAGGAAGGAAAAAAAGGAGTGGGGGCCGGGACAGGAGTGGTATCTCAGGCAGGGCAATGGAAAGCTTCCAGAAGAGCGCCCGTGGCCAGAACCATCCTGGCTGACCTGCAGGCACCAAGGTGGCCTGCGTGCTTTCGCTGGTGTGGCTCCACGGCCCTTCCTCTAGGCATTCAAGCCCTTGTACATATTCAGGTGTTTCACCTGGGAAGGGTGGGAACAGTTCAGCAGCAGCTGGCCTGGGGCTCAGCTCACGTTTACTCAGAGGCCTCGGCACGGTACCCCAGCTTTGCAATAAGGATGCTCCTTGCGTGGGCGGGTGGGGCTGCTGGCTGTATGGGAGATGATTCCCCACCTCTGACCAATTTCAGAATTGTTTACCACTGGAGCAAGTGCCTTGGTAGTGTTTTCCTCTGTATAACTGTTAGGTTCAGTTTTCTTTTTTTTTTCTTTTTTGGTTCAAGTTAGATTTTATTCCTCTTTTATGTATTTATGGATATAAGCATGGAAATAATTCATTCTTATAAATACATCAGTGTGAATGGAAGAACATTTTTTCTGTTTTATTTTTACATTTTATTTTTAAAATTTTTGAAATTTAATTTTATTTATTTTTTTTATACAGTAGGTTATTATTAGTTATCTATTTTATGCATAGACATGTATACAGGTCAATCCCAATCTCCCAACTCATCCCACCACCACCACCCCTTGGCTTCCACCACTTTGTGTCGATACGTTTGTTCTCTACCTCTGTGTCTCTATTTCTGCCCTGCAAACCAGTTCATCTGTAGCATTTTTCTAGGTTCCACATATAGGCATTAATATACAATATTTGTTTTTCTCTTTCTGACTTACTTCACTCTGTATGACAGTCTCTAGATCCATCAACTTCTCTACAAATGACTCAGTTTCATTCCTTTTTATGGCTGAGTAATATTCCATTTTATATATGTACCACATCTTTATCCATTCGTCTGTCTGTGGGCATTTAGGTTGCTTCCATTACCTGGCTATTGTAAATAGTGCTGCAATGAACATTGTGGTGAATGTGTCTTTGTGATTTATGGTTTTCTCTGGGTATATGCCCAGAAGTGGGATTGCTGGATCCTATGGTAATTCTCTTTTTAGTTTTTAAAGGAACCTCCATACTGTTCTCCATAGTGACTGTATCAATTTACATTCCCACCAATAGCAGAAGAGGGTTCCTTTTGTCCACACCCTCCCCAGAATTTGTTGTTTGTAGATTATCTGATGATGCCGATTCTAACAGTTGTGAGGTCTTACCTCATTGTAGTTTTGATTTGCATTTCTCTAATAATTAGTGAGGTTGAGCAGCTTTTCATGTGCGTCTTGGCCATCTCTGTGTCTTCTTTAAAGAAACGTCTATTTAGATCTTCTGCCCATTTTTGTATTGGGTTGTTTGTTGTATTAATATTAAGCAGCATGTGCTGTATATATATATTGGTGATTAAAACTTTGTCCATTGATTCGTTTGTGAACGTTTTCGCCCCTTTTGAGGGATACCTTTTTCCATTCCCGTTTTTTTAAAAAGAAAGAAAGAAAGCAAAAGAATCGGAACACTAATGTGCGTGAAATAAGCCTCTTGAAACTGTCGTTTTGAAATATGGACGTCCTTTGAATTTTTTGGTCGATATATGACCACAGGATTTGTTTTCAGGGCAGGTGTCATTTACAGGCCTGTAATGATTTGGAATATCCTCTGACCATTAGCGCTGGGATTAAAGCTGCTGTTGTGTGAAACGGCCACAAGGGGGCAGCAGTTCTCCCTTACCAAATCTGGTTATTGGGCAGCAGAGCCTCAATGGAAGTCGCGTTCTAGATTGGAATTTAGAACGGAATGTTCCAGGAGAAAGCCCCTCAAGTTTGTCTCACTACTTCTTGTTTGTGTTTTTAATTTAATTTTGTATTTTTTATTACAGCAAGTTTGAGTACAACGTTTAGCTTGTTGTAGGTGTGCAAGAGGTGGTTCTTTTACACATATACATATGTCTGTTCTTCCTGGGATCCTTTTCCCATGTACGTTATGACAGAATGTTGAGTAGTCTTCTCTTGGTACTCCGTAGGTCTTTGGTGATTATATATGTCTACTGTGTTTGTATATGTCTGTTAACCCCAATATCGTAATGAATTCAATCCTCACACCTTTCCTTTGGTGAACCATAAGTTTGTTTAATGAATCTGTGATTGCCCTTCTCCGTGGAAATATCTGCCCTGGTATCAATTTATAGGTAACACCTCTAAGTGATATGATATGATATGTGTCTTTCACTTTCTGACTTACTCCAAGTCACGTGATTACCTCTAGACTCATCTACGGTGCTGCAAATGGCATTGTGTGCTTCTTTTCCTTGGCGAATATTCTGTCTTAGCGAGGTCCATTTTCTGCAATGTGATTCCCTGAGGGCTGAGGATTAGCTGACCTGGGCAGCCTCACCCTGCCGGCAAGCCCTCCCCAGGTGTGCCTGGGTTGAGGTCAATATAAACAGCACTCCAGGCAGCAATAGCCCCTGCAGCTGTGCCTGACTCCATATTCTCTGCCCCGTCAGCAGTCTCGAGGCTGTGCTGGTGGGAGGGTGTGAGGGTCCACGGCTTTGTGGGTGGCCCGGTGTGAGTGGGGCTCTGCTGGACTTTCTGCAGGAGTTCCCAGGCTGCCACCTGTAAAGAAGAGGATGTGTCACCCATAACTTCCACTGGAATATCTCTCCGGGCTGAGGTGAGGAAGGAAAAAAAGGAGTGGGGGCCGGGACAGGAGGGGTATCTCAGGCAGGGCAATGGAAAGCTTCCAGAAGAGCGCCCGTGGCCAGGACCATCCTGGCTGACCTGCAGGCACCAAGGTGGCCTGCGTGCTGTCGCTGGTGTGGCTCCACGGCCCTTCCTCTAGGCTTTCAAGCCCTTGTACATATTCAGGTGTTTCACCTGGGAAGGGTGGGAACAGTTCAGCAGCAGCTGGCCTGGGGCTCAGCTCACGTTTACTCACAGAGGCCTCGGCACGGTACCCCAGCTTTGCAATAAGGACGCTCCTTGCGTGGGCGGGCGGGGCTGCAGGCTGTATGGGAGATGATTTCCCACCTCTGACCAATTTCAGAATGGATTACCACTGGAGCAAGTGCCTTGGTAGTGTTTTCCTCTGTATAACTGTTAGGTTCAGTTTTTTTTTTCTTTTTTGTTTCAAGTTAGATTTTATTCCTCTTTTATGTATTTATGGATATAAGCATGGAAATAATTCATTCTTATAAATACATCAGTGTGAATGGAAGAACATTTTTTCTGTTTTATTTTTACATTTTATTTTTAAATTTTTGAAATTTAATTTTATTTTTTTATACTCTAGGTTATTATTAGTTATCTATTTTATGCATAGACATGTATACAGGTCAATCCCAATCTCCCAACTCTTCCCACCACCACCACCCCATGGCTTCCCCCACTTTGTGTCCATACGTTTGTTCTCTACCTCTGTGTCTCTATTTCTGCCCTGCAAACCAGTTCATCTGTAGCATTTTTCTAGGTTCCACATATAGGCATTAATATACAATATTTGTTTTTCTCTTTCTGACTTACTTCACTCTGTATGACAGTCTCTAGATCCATCAACTTCTCTACAAATGACTCAGTTTCATTCCTTTTTATGGCTGAGTAATATTCCATTTTATATATGTACCACATCTTTATCCATTCGTCTGTCTGTGGGCATTTAGGTTGCTTCCATTACCTGGCTATTGTAAATAGTGCTGCAATGAACATTGTGGTGAATGTGTCTCTGTGATTTATGGTTTTCTCTGGGTATATGCCCAGAAGTGGCATTGCTGGATCCTATGGTAATTCTCTTTTTAGTTTTTTAAAGGAACCTCCATACTGTTCTCCATAGTGACTGTATCAATTTACATTCCCACCAATAGCGGAAGAGGGTTCCTTTTGTCCACACCCTCCCCAGAATTTGTTGTTTGTAGATTATCTGATGATGCCGATTCTAACAGGTGTGAGGTCTTACCTCATTGTAGTTTTGATTTGCATTTCTCTAATAATTAGTGATGTTGAGCAGCTTTTCATGTGCGTCTTGGCCATCTCTGTGTCTTCTTTGAAGAAACGTCTATTTAGATCTTCTGCCCATTTTTGTATTGGGTTGTTTGTTTTATTAATATTAAGCTGCATGAGCTGTTTATATATATTGGAGACTAAACCTTTGTCCATTGATTCGTTTGTGAAAGTTTTCGCCCATTCTGAGGGTTGCCTTTTTCCATTCCCGTTTTTTTACCAAAGAAAGAAAGAAATCAAAAGAAGCAGAACACTAATGTGCGTGAAATATGCCTCTTGAAACTGTCGTTTTGAAATATGGACGTCTTTTGAATTTTTTGGTCGATATATGACCCCAGGGTTTGTTTTCAGGGCAGGTGTCATTTACAGGCCTGTAATGATTTGGAATATCCACTGACCATTAGCGCTGGTATTAAAGCTGCTGTTGTGTGAAACGGCCACAAGGTGGCAGCAGTTCTCCCTTACCAAATCTGGTTACTAGGGCAGCAGAGCCTCAATGGAAGTCACGTTCTAGATTGGAATGTAGCACGGAATGTACCAGGAGAAAGCCCCTCAAGTTTTTCTCACTAATTCTTGTTCGTGTTTTTAATTTAATTTTTTATTTTTTATTACAGCAATTTTGAGTACAACGTTTAGCTTGTTGTAGGTGTGCAAGAGGTGGTTCTTTTACACATATACATATGTCTGTTCTTCCTGGGATCCTTTTCCCATGTACGTTATGACAGAATATTGAGTAGTCTTCTCTTGGTACTCCGTAGGTCTTTGGTGATTATATATGTCTACTGTGTTTGTATATGTCTGTTAACCCCAATATCGTAATGAATTCAATCCTCACACCTTTCCTTTGGTGAACCATAAGTTTGTTTAATGAATCTGTGATTGCCCTTCTCCGTGGAAATATCTGCCCTGGTATCAATTTATAGGTAACACCTATAAGTGATATGATATGATATGTGTCTTTCACTTTCTGACTTACTCCAAGTCACGTGATTACCTCTAGACTCATCTACGGTGCTGCAAATGGCATTGTGTGCTTCTTTTCCTTGGCGAATATTCTGTCTTAGCGAGGTCCATTTTCTGCAATGAGATTCCCTGAGGGCTGAGGATTAGCTGACCTGGGCAGCCTGACCCTGCTGGCAAGCCCTCCCCAGGTGTGCCTGGGTTGAGGTCAATATAAACAGCAATCCAGGCAGCAATAGCCCCTGCAGCTGTGCCTGACTCCATATTCTCTGCCCCGTCAGCAGTCTCGGGGCTGTGCTGGTGGGAGGGTGTGAGGGTCCACGGCTTTGTGGGTGGCCCGGTGTGAGTGGGGCTCTGCTGGACTTTCTGCAGGGGTTGCCAGGCTGCCACCTGTAAAGAAGAGGATGTGTCACCCATAACTTCCACTGGAATATCTCTCCGGGCTGAGGTGAGGAAGGAAAAAAAGGAGTGGGGGCCGGGACAGGAGTGGTATCTCAGGCAGGGCAATGGAAAGCTTCCAGAAGAGCGCCCGTGGCCAGGACCATCCTGGCTGACCTGCAGGCACCAAGGTGGCCTGCGTGCTGTCGCTGGTGTGGCTCAACGGCCCTTCCTCTAGGCTTTCAAGCCCTTGTACATATTCAGGTGTTTCACCTGGGAAGGGTGGGAACACTTCAGCAGCAGCTGGCCTGGGGCTCAGCTCACGTTTACTCACAGAGGCCTCCGCACGGTCCCCCAGCTTTGCAATAAGGACACTCCTTGCGTGGGCGGGCGGGTCTGCTGGCTCTATGGGAGATGATTCCCGACCTCTGACCAATGTCAGAATTGTTTACCACTGGAGCAAGTGCCTTGGTAGTGTTTTACTCTGTATAACTGTTAGGTTCAGTTTTTTTTTCTTTTTTGGTTCAAGTTAGATTTTATTCCTCTTTTATGTATTTATAGATATAAGCATGGAAATAATTCATTCTTATAAATACATCAGTGTGAATGGAGGAACTTTTTTTCTGTTTTATTTTTACATTTTATTTTTAAAATTTTGAAATTTAATTTTATTTTTTTATACACTAGGTTATTATTAGTTATCTATTTTATGCATAGACATGTATACAGGTCAATCCCAATCTCCCAACTCATCCCACCACCACCACCCCATGGCTTCCCCCACTTTGTGTCCATACGTTTGTTCTCTACCTCTGTGTCTCTATTTCTGCCCTGCAAACCAGTTCATCTGTAGCATTTTTCTAGGTTCCACATATAGGCATTAATATACAATATTTGTTTTTCTCTTTCTGACTTACTTCACTCTGTATGACAGTCTCTAGATCCATCAACTTCTCTACAAATGAACCAGTTTCATTCCTTTTTATGGCTGAGTAATATTCCATTTTATATATGTACCACATGTTTATCCATTCGTCTGTCTGTGGGCATTTAGGTTGCTTCCATTACCTGGCTATTGTAAATAGTGCTGCAATGAACATTGTGGTGAATGTGTCTCTGTGATTTATGGTTTTCTCTGGGTATATGCCCAGAAGTGGGATTGCTGGATCCTATGGTAATTCTCTTTTTAGTTTTTTAAAGGAACCTCCATACTGTTCTCCATAGTGACTGTATCATTTTACATTCCCACCAATAGCAGAAGAGGGTTCCTTTTGTCCACACCCTCCCCAGAATTTGTTGTTTGTAGATTATCTGATGATGCCGATTCTAACAGGTGTGAGGTCTTACCTCATTGTAGTTTTGATTTGCATTTCTCTAATAATTAGTGATGTTGAGCAGCTTTTCATGTGCGTCTTGGCCATCTCTGTGTCTTCTTTGAAGAAACGTCTATTTAGATCTTCTGCCCATTTTTGTATTGGGTTGTTTGTTGTATTAATATTAAGCTGCATGAGCTGTTTATATATATTGGAGATTAAACCTTTGTCCATTGATTCGTTTGTGAACGTTTTCGCCCATTCTGAGGGTTGCCTTTTTCCATTCCCGTTTTTTTAACAAAGAAAGAAAGAAATCAAAAGAAGCAGAACACTAATGTGCGTGAAATATGCCTCTTTAAACTGTCGTTTTGAAATATGGACGTCTTTTGAATTTTTTGGTCGATATATGACCCCAGGATTTGTTTTCAGGGCAGGTGTCATTTGCAGGCCTGTAATGATTTGGAATATCCACTGACCATTAGCGCTGGGATTAAAACTGCTGTTGTGTGAAACGGCCACAAGGTGGCAGCAGTTCTCCCTTACCAAATCTGGTTACTAGGGCAGCAGAGCCTCAATGGAAGTCGCGTTCTAGATTGGAATTTAGAACGGAATGTGCCAGGAGAAAGCCCCTCAAGTTTGTCTCACTACTTCTTGTTCGTGTTTTTAATTTAATTTTTTATTTTTATTACAGCAAGTTTGAGTACAACGTTTAGCTTGTTGTAGGTGTGCAAGAGGTGGTTCTTTTACACATATACATATGTCTGTTCTTCCTGGGATCCTTTTCCCAAGTTCGTTATGACAGAATGTTGAGTAGTCTTCTCTTGGTACTCCGTAGGTCTTTGGTGATTATATACGTCTACTGTGTTTGTATATGTCTGTTAACCCCCATATCATAATGTATTCAATCCTCACACCTTTCCTTTGGTGAACCATAAGTTTGTTTAATAAATCTGTGATTGCCCTTCTCCGGGGAAATATCTGCCCTGGTATCAATTTATAGGTAACACCTATAAGTGATATGATATGATATGTGTCTTTCACTTTCTGACTTACTCCAAGTCACGTGATTACCTCTAGACTCATCTACGGTGCTGCAAATGGCATTGTGTGCTTTTTTTCCTTGGCGAATATTCTGTCTTAGCGAGGTCCATTTTCTGCAATATGATTCCCTGAGAGCTGAGGATTAGCTGACCTGCGCAGCCTGACCCTCCCGGCAAGCCCTCCCCAGGTGTGCCTGGGTTAAGGTCAATATAAACAGCACTCCAGGCAGCAATAGCCCCTGCAGCTGTGCCTGACTCCATATTCTCTGCCCCGTCAGCAGTCTCGGGGCTGTGCTGGTGGGAGGGTGTGAGGGTCCACGGCTTTGTGGGTGGCCCGGAGTGAGTGGGGCTCTGCTGGACTTTCTGCAGGAGTTGCCAGGCTGCCACCTGTAAAGAAGAGGATGTGTCACCCATAACTTCCACTGGAGTATCTCTCCGGGCTGAGGTGAGGAAGGAAAAAAAGGAGTGGGGGCCGGGACAGGAGGGGTATCTCAGGCAGGGCAATGGAAAGCTTCCAGAAGAGCGCCCGTGGCCAGGACCATCCTGGCTTACCTGCAGGCACCAAGTTGGCCTGCGTGCTTTCGCTGGTGTGGCTCCACGGCCCTTCTTCTAGGCTTTCAAGCCCTTGTACATATTCAGGTGTTTCACCTGGGAAGGGTGGGAACAGTTCAGCAGCAGCTGGCCTGGGGCTCAGCTCACGTTTACTCACAGAGGCCTCGGCACGGTCCCCCAGCTTTGCAATAAGGACGCTCCTTGCGTGGGCGGGTGGGGCTGCTGGCTGTATGGGGATGATTCCCCACCTCTGACCAATTTCAGAGTTGTTTACCACTGGAGCAAGTGCCTTGGTAGTGTTTTCCTCTGTATAACTGTTAGGTCCAGTTTTTTTTTTCTTTTTTGGTTCAAGTTAGATTTTATTCCTCTTTTATGTATTTATAGATATAAGCATGGAAATAATTCATTCTTATAAATACATCAGTGTGAATGGAAGAACTTTTTTTCTGTTTTATTTTTACATTTTATTTTTAAAAATTTTGAAATTTAATTTTATTTATTTTTTTATACACTAGGTATTTATTAGTTATCTATTTTATGCATAGACATGTATACAGGTCAATCCCAATCTCCCAACTCATCCCACCACCACCACCCCATGGCTTCCCTCACTTTGTGTCCATACGTTTGTTCTCTACCTCTGTGTCTCTATTTCTGCCCTGCAAACCAGTTCATCTGTAGCATTTTTCTAGGTTCCACATATAGGCATTAATATACAATATTTGATTTTCTCTTTCTGACTTACTTCACTCTGTATGACAGTCTCTAGATCCATCAACTTCTCTACAAATGACTCAGTTTCATTCCTTTTTATGGCTGAGTAATATTCCATTTTATATATGTACCACATCTTTATCCATTCGTCTGTCTGTGGGCATTTAGGTTGCTTCCATTACCTGGCTATTGTAAATAGTGCTGCAATGAACACTGTGGTGAATGTGTCTTTGTGATTTATGGTTTTCTCTGGGTATATGCCCAGAAGTGGGATTGCTGGATCCTATGGTAATTCTCTTTTTAGTTTTTTAAAGGAACCTCCATACTGTTCTCCATAGTGACTGTATCAATTTACATTCCCACCAATAGCAGAAGAGGGTTCCTTTTGTCCACACCCTCCCCAGAATTTGTTGTTTGTAGATTATCTGATGATGCCGATTCTAACAGGTGTGAGGTCTTACCTCATTGTAGTTTTGATTTGCATTTCTCTAATAATTAGTGATGTTGAGCAGCTTTTCATGTGCGTCTTGGCCGTCTCTGTGTCTTCTTTGAAGAAACGTCTATTTAGATCTTCTGCCCATTTTTGTATTGGGTTGTTTGTTTTATTAATATTAAGCTGCATGAGCTGTTTATATATATTGGAGATTAAACCTTTGTCCATTGATTCGTTTGTGAAAGTTTTCGCCCATTCTGAGGGTTGCCTTTTTCCATTCCCGTTTTTTTAACAAAGAAAGAAAGAAATCAAAAGAAGCAGAACACTAATGTGCGTGAAATATGCCTCTTGAAACTGTCGTTTTGAAATATGGACGTCTTTTGAATTTTTTGGTCGATATATGACCCCAGGATTTGTTTTCAGGGCAGGTGTCATTTACAGGCCTGTAATGATTTGGAATATCCACTGACCATTAGCGCTGGGATTAAAGCTGCTGTTGTGTGAAACGGCCACAAGGTGGCAGCAGTTCTCCCTTACCAAATCTGGTTACTAGGGCAGCAGAGCCTCAATGGTAGTCGCATTCTAGATTGGAATGTAGAACGGAATGTACCAGGAGAAAGCCCCTCAAGTTTTTCTCACTACTTCTTGTTCGTGTTTTTAATTTAATTTTTTATTTTTTATTACAGCAAGTTTGAGTACAACGTTTAGCTTGTTGTAGGTGTGCAAGAGGTGGTTCTTTTACACATATACATAAGTCTGTTCTTCCTGGGATCCTTTTCCCATGTTCGTTATGACAGAATGTTGAGTAGTCTTCTCTTGGTACTCCGTAGGTCTTTGGTGATTATATACGTCTACTGTGTTTGTATATGTCTGTTAAACCCAATATCATAATGAATTCAATCCTCACACCTTTCCTTTGGTGAACCATATGTTTGTTTAATGAATCTGTGATTGCCCTTCTCCGTGGAAATATCTGCCCTGGTATCAATTCATAGGTAACACCTATAAGTGATATGATATGATATGTGTCTTTCACTTTCTGACTTACTCCAAGTCACGTGATTACCTCTAGATTCATCTACGGTGCTGCAAATGGCATTGTGTGCTTTTTTTCCTTGGCTAATATTCTGTCTTAGCGAGTTCCATTTTCTGCAATGTGATTCCCTGAGGGCTGAGGATTAGCTGACCTGGGCAGCCTGAGCCTGCCGGCAAGCCCTCCCCAGGTGTGCCTGGGTTGAGGTCAATATAAACAGCACTCCAGGCAGCAATAGCCCCTGCAGCTGTGCCTGAATCCATATTCTCTGCCCCGTCAGCAGTCTCGGGGCTGTGCTGGTGGGAGGGTGTGAGGGTCCACGGCTTTGTGGGTGGCCCGGTGTGAGTGGGGCTCTGCTGGACTTTCTGCAGGAGTTGCCAGGCTGCCACCTGTAAAGAAGAGGATGTGTCACCCATAACTTCCACTGGAGTATCTCTCCGGGCTGAGGTGAGTGAGGAAAAAAAGGAGTGGGGGCCGGGACAGGAGTGGTATCTCAGGCAGGGCAATGTAAAGCTTCCAGAAGAGCACCCGTGGCCAGAACCATCCTGGCTGACCTGCAGGCACCAAGGTGGCCTGCGTGCTTTCGCTGGTGTGGCTCCACGGCCCTTCCTCTAAGCATTCAAGCCCTTGTACATATTCAGGTGTTTCACCTGGGAAGGGTGGGAACAGTTCAGCAGCAGCTGGCCTGGGGCTCAGCTCACGTTTACTCACAGAGGCCTCGGCACGGTACCCCAGCTTTGCAATAAGGATGCTCCTTGCGTGGGCGTGTGGGGATGCTGGCTGTATGGGAGTTGATTCCCCACCTCTGACCAATTTCAGAATTGTTTACCACTGGAGCAAGTGCCTTGGTAGTGTTTTCCTCTGTATAACTGTTAGGTTCAGTTTTCTTTTTTTTTTCTTTTTTGGTTCAAGTTAGATTTTATTCCTCTTTTATGTATTTATGGATATAAGCATGGAAATAATTCATTCTTATAAATACATCAGTGTGAATGGAAGAACATTTTTTCTGTTTTATTTTTACATTTTATTTTTTAAATTTTTGAAATTTAATTTTATTTATTTTTTTTATACAGTAGGTTATTATTAGTTATCTATTTTATGCATAGACATGTATACAGGTCAATCCCAATCTCCCAACTCATCCCAACACCACCACCCCTTGGCTTCCCCCACTTTGTGTCCATACGTTTGTTCTCTACCTCTGTGTCTCTATTTCTGCCCTGCAAACCAGTTCATCTGTAGCATTTTTCTAGGTTCCACATATAGGCATTAATATACAATATTTGTTTTTCTCTTTCTGACTTACTTCACTCTGTATGACAGTCTCTAGATCCATCAACTTCTCTACAAATGACTCAGTTTCATTCCTTTTTATGGCTGAGTAATATTCCATTTTATATATGTACCACATCTTTATCCATTCGTCTGTCTGTGGGCATTTAGGTTGCTTCCATTACCTGGCTATTGTAAATAGTGCTGCAATGAACATTGTGGTGAATGTGTCTTTGTGATTTATGGTTTTCTCTGGGTATATGCCCAGAAGTGGGATTGCTGGATCCTATGGTAATTCTCTTTTTAGTTTTTAAAGGAACCTCCATACTGTTCTCCATAGTGACTGTATCAATTTACATTCCCACCAATAGCAGAAGAGGGTTCCTTTTGTCCACACCCTCCCCAGAATTTGTTGTTTGTAGATTATCTGACGATGCCGATTCTAACAGTTGTGAGGTCTTACCTCATTGTAGTTTTGATTTGCATTTCTCTAATAATTAGAGAGGTTGAGCAGCTTTTCATGTGCGTTTGGCCATCTCTGTGTCTTCTTTAAAGAAACGTCTATTTAGATCTTCTGCCCATTTTTGTATTGGGTTGTTTGTTGTATTAATATTAAGCAGCATGTGCTGTATATATATATTGGTGATTAAACCTTTGTCCATTGATTCGTTTGTGAACGTTTTCGCCCCTTTTGAGGGATACCTTTTTCCATTCCCGTTTTTTTAAAAAGAAAGAAAGAAAGCAAAAGAATCAGAACACTAATGTGCGTGAAATATGCCTCTTGAAACTGTCATTTTGAAATATGGACGTCCTTTGAATTTTTTGGTCGATATATGACCACAGGATTTGTTTTCAGGGCAGGTGTCATTTACAGGCCTGTAATGATTTGGAATATCCTCTGACCATTAGCGCTGGGATTAAAGCTGCTGTTGTGTGAAACGGCCACAAGGTGGCAGCAGTTCTCCCTTACCAAATCTGGTTACTAGGGCAGCAGAGCCTCAATGGAAGTCGCGTTCTAGATTGGAATGTAGAACGGAATGTACCAGGAGAAAGCCCCTCAAGTTTTTCTCACTAATTCTTGTTCGTGTTTTTAATTTAATTTTTTATTTTTTATTACAGCAAGTTTGAGTACAACGTTTAGCTTGTTGTAGGTGTGCAAGAGGTGGTTCTTTTACACATATACATATGTCTGTTCTTCCTGGGATCCTTTTCCCATGTACGTTATGACAGAATGTTGAGTAGTCTTCTCTTGGTACTCCGTAGGTCTTTGGTGATTATATGTGTCTACTGTGTTTGTATATGTCTGTTAACCCCAATATCGTAATGAATTCAATCCTCACACCTTTCCTTTGGTGAACCATAAGTTTGTTTAATGAATCTGTGATTGCCCTTCTCCGTGGAAATATCTGCCCTGGTATCAATTTATAGGTAACACCTCTAAGTGATATGATATGATATGTGTCTTTCACTTTCTGACTTACTCCAAGTCACGTGATTACCTCTAGACTCATCTACGGTGCTGCAAATGGCATTGTGTGCTTCTTTTCCTTGGCGAATATTCTGTCTTGGCGAGGTCCATTTTCTGCAATGTGATTCCCTGAGGGCTGAGGATTAGCTGACCTGGGCAGCCTGACCCTGCCGGCAAGCCCTCCCCAGTTGTGCCTGGGTTGAGGTCAATATAAACAGCACTCCAGGCAGCAATAGCCCCTGCAGCTGTGCCTGACTCCATATTCTCTGCCCCGTCAGCAGTCTCGGGGCTGTGCTGGTGGGAGGGTGTGAGGGTCCACGGCTTTGTGGGTGGCCCGGTGTGAGTGGGGC
This sequence comes from Mesoplodon bidens, assembly GCF_964165515.1. Lineage (NCBI taxonomy): Eukaryota > Metazoa > Chordata > Mammalia > Artiodactyla > Ziphiidae > Mesoplodon > Mesoplodon bidens. Next base: position 75,167 of record NW_027672577.1, on the reverse strand, counting down.
TCTGCTGGACTTTCTGCAGGAGTTGCCAGGCTGCCACCTGTAAAGAAGAGGATGTGTCACCCATAACTTCCACTGGAATATCTCTCCGGGCTGAGGTGAGGAAGGAAAAAAAGGAGTGGGGGCCGGGACAGGAGGGGTATCTCAGGCAGGGCAATGGAAAGCTTCTAGAAGAGCGCCCGTGGCCAGGACCATCCTGGCTGACCTGCAGGCACCAAGGTGGCCTGCGTGCTGTCGCTGGTGTGGCTCCACGGCCCTTCCTCTAGGCTTTCAAGCCCTTGTACATATTCAGGTGTTTCACCTGGGAAGGGTGGGAACAGTTCAGCAGCAGCTGGCCTGGGGCTCAGCTCACGTTTACTCACAGAGGCCTCGGCACGGTCCCCCAGCTTTGCAATAAGGACGCTCCTTGCGTGGGCGGGCGGGGCTGCTGGCTGTATGGGAGATGATTTCCCACCTCTGACCAATTTCAGAATGGATTACCACTGGAGCAAGTGCCTTGGTAGTGTTTTCCTCTGTATAACTGTTAGGTTCAGTTTTTTTTTTTCTTTTTTGGTTCAAGTTAGATTTTATTCCTCTTTTATGTATTTATGGATATAAGCATGGAAATAATTCATTCTTATAAATACATCAGTGTGAATGGAGGAACATTTTTTCTGTTTTATTTTTACATTTTATTTTTAAAAATTTTGAAATTTAATTTTATTTATTTTTTTATACACTAGGTTATTATTAGTTATCTATTTTATGCATAGACATGTATACAGGTCAATCCCAATCTCCCAACTCATCCCACCACCACCACCCCATGGCTTCCCCCACTTTGTGTCCATACGTTTGTTCTCTACCTCTGTGTCTCTATTTCTGCCCTGCAAACCAGTTCATCTGTAGCATTTTTCTAGGTTCCACTTATAGGCATTAATATACAATATTTGTTTTTCTCTTTCTGACTTACTTCACTCTGTATGACAGTCTCTAGATCCATCAACTTCTCTACAAATGACCCAGTTTCATTCCTTTTTATGGCTGAGTAATATTCCATTTTATATATGTACCACATCTTTATCCATTCGTCTGTCTGTCGGCATTTAGGTTGCTTCCATTACCTGGCTATTGTAAATAGTGCTGCAGTGAACATTGTGGTGAATGTGTCTCTGTGATTTATGGTTTTCTCTGGGTATATGCCCAGAAGTGGGATTGCTGGATCCTATGGTAATTCTCTTTTTAGTTTTTTAAAGGTACCTCCATACTGTTCTCCATAGTGACTGTATCAATTTACATTCCCACCAATAGAGGAAGAGGGTTCCTTTTGTCCACACCCTCCCCAGAATTTGTTGTTTGTAGATTATCTGATGATGCCCATTCTAACAGGTGTGAGGTCTTACCTCATTGTAGTTTTGATTTGCATTTCTCTAATAATTAGTGATGTTGAGCAGCTTTTCATGTGCGTCTTGGCCATCTCTGTGTCTTCTTTGAAGAAACGTCTATTTAGATCTTCTGCCCATTTTTGTATTGGGTTGTTTGTTTTATTAATATTAAGCTGCATGAGCTGTTTATATATATTGGAGATTAAACCTTTGTCCATTGATTCGTTTGTGAAAGTTTTCGCCCATTCTGAAGGTTACCTTTTTCCATTCCCGTTTTTTAACAAAGAAAGAAAGAAATCAAAAGAATCAGAACACTAATGTGCGTGAAATATGCCTCTTGAAACTGTCGTTTTGAAATATGGACGTCTTTTGAATTTTTTGGTCGATATATGACCCCAGGATTTGTTTTCAGGGCAGGTGTCATTTACAGGCCTGTAATGATTTGGAATATCCACTGACCATTAGCGCTGGGATTAAAGCTGCTGTTGTGTGAAACGGCCACAAGGTGGCAGCAGTTCTCCCTTACCAATTCTGGTTACTAGGGCAGCAGAGCCTCAATGGAAGTCGCGTTCTAGATTGGAATGTAGAACGGAATGTACCAGGAGAAAGCCCCTCAATTTTTTCTCACTAATTCTTGTTCGTGTTTTTAATTTAATTTTTTATTTTTTATTACAGCAAGTTTGAGTACAACGTTTAGCTTGTTGTAGGTGTGCAAGAGGTGGTTCTTTTACACATATACATATGTCTGTTCTTCCTGGGATCCTTTTCCCAAGTTCGTTATGACAGAATGTTGAGTAGTCTTCTCTTGGTACTCCGTAGGTCTTTGGTGATTATATACGTCTACTGTGTTTGTATATGTCTGTTAACCCCAATATCGTAATGAATTCAATCCTCACACCTTTCCTTTGGTGAAACATAAGTTTGTTTAATGAATCTGTGATTGCCCTTCTCCGTGGAAATATCTGCCCTGGTATCAATTTATAGGTAACACCTATAAGTGATATGATATGATATGTGTCTTTCACTTTCTGACTTACTCCAAGTCACGTGATTACATCTAGACTCATCTACGGTGCTTCAAATGGCATTGTGTGCTTTTTTTCCTTGGCTAATATTCTGTCTTAGCGAGGTCCATTTTCTGCAATGTGATTCCCTGAGACCTGAGGATTAGCTCACCTGCGCAGCCTGACCCTCCCGGCAAGCCCTCCCCAGGTGTGCCTGGGTTAAGGTCAATATAAACAGCACTCCAGGCAGCAATAGCCCCTGCAGCTGTGCCTGACTCCATATTCTCTGCCCCGTCAGCAGTCTCGGGGCTGTGCTGGTTGGAGGGTGTGAGGGTCCATGCTTTGTGGGTGGCCCGGTGTGAGTGGGGCTCTGCTGGACTTTCTGCAGGAGTTGCCAGGCTGCCACCTCTAAAGAAGAGGATGTGTCACCCATAACTTCCACTGGAGTATCTCTCCGGGCTGAGGTGAGGAAGGAAAAAAAGGAGTGGGGGCCGGGACAGGAGGGGTATCTCAGGCAGGGCAATGGAAAGCTTCCAGAAGAGCGCCCGTGGCCAGGACCATCCTGGCTGACCTGCAGGCACCAAGTTGGCCTGCGTGCTTTCGCTGGTGTGGCTCCACGGCCCTTCCTCTAGGCTTTCAAGCCCTTGTACATATTCAGGTGTTTCACCTGGGAAGGGTGGGAACAGTTCAGCAGCAGCTGGCCTGGGGCTCAGCTCACGTTTACTCACAGAGGCCTCGGCACGGTCCCCCAGCTTTGCAATAAGGACGCTCCTTGCGTGGGCGGGTGGGGCTGCTCGCTGTATGGGAGATGATTCCCCACCTCTGACCAATTTCAGAATTGTTTACCACTGGAGCAAGTGCCTTGGTTGTGTTTCCCTCTGTATAACTGTTAGGTTCAGTTTTTTTTTTCTTTTGTGGTTCAAGTTAGATTTTATTCCTCTTTTATGTATTTATGGATATAAGCATGGAAATAATTCATTCTTATAAATACATCAGTGTGAATGGAAGAACATTTTTTCTGTTTTATTTTTACATTTTATTTTTAAATTTTTGAAATTTAATTTTATTTATTTTTTTATACAGTAGGTTATTATTAGTTATCTATTTTATGCATAGACATGTATACAGGTCAATCCCAATCTCCCAACTCATCCCACCACCACCACCCCATGGCTTCCCCCACTTTGTGTCCATACGTTTGTTCTCTACCTCTGTGTCTCTATTTCTGCCCTGCAAACCAGTTCATCTGTAGCATTTTTCTAGGTTCCACATAGAGGAATTAATATACAATATTTGTTTTTCTCTTTCTGACTTACTTCACTCTGTATGACAGTCTCTAGATCCATCAACTTCTCTACAAATGACCCAGTTTCATTCCTTTTTATGGCTGAGTAATATTCCATTTTATATATGTACCACATGTTTATCCATTCGTCTGTCTGTGGGCATTTAGGTTGCTTCCATTACCTGGCTATTGTAAATAGTGCTGCAATGAACATTGTGGTGAATGTGTCTCTGTGATTTATGGTTTTCTCTGGGTATATGCCCAGAAGTGGGATTGCTGGATCCTATGGTAATTCTCTTTTTAGTTTTTTAAAGGAACCTCCATACTGTTCTCCATAGTGACTGTATCATTTTACATTCCCACCAATAGCAGAAGAGGGTTCCTTTTGTCCACACCCTCCCCAGAATTTGTTGTTTGTAGATTATCTGATGATGCCGATTCTAACAGGTGTGAGGTCTTACCTCATTGTAGTTTTGATTTGCATTTCTCTAATAATTAGTGATGTTGAGCAGCTTTTCATGTGCGTCTTGGCCATCTCTGTGTCTTCTTTGAAGAAACGTCTATTTAGATCTTCTGCCCATTTTTGTATTGGGTTGTTTGTTGTATTAATATTAAGCTGCATGAGCTATTTATATATATTGGAGATTAAACCTTTGTCCATTGATTCGTTTGTGAACGTTTTCGCCCATTCTGAGGGTTGCCTTTTTCCATTCCCGTTTTTTTAACAAAGAAAGAAAGAAATCAAAAGAAGCAGAACACTAATGTGCGTGAAATATGCCTCTTTAAACTGTCGTTTTGAAATATGGACGTCTTTTGAATTTTTTGGTCGATATATGACCCCAGGATTTGTTTTCAGGGCAGGTGTCATTTGCAGGCCTGTAATGATTTGGAATATCCACTGACCATTAGCGCTGGGATTAAAACTGCTGTTGTGTGAAACGGCCACAAGGTGGCAGCAGTTCTCCCTTACCAAATCTGGTTACTAGGGCAGCAGAGCCTCAATGGAAGTCGCGTTCTAGATTGGAATTTAGAACGGAATGTGCCAGGAGAAAGCCCCTCAAGTTTGTCTCACTACTTCTTGTTAGTGTTTTTAATTTAATTTTTTATTTTTATTACAGCAAGTTTGAGTACAACGTTTAGCTTGTTGTAGGTGTGCAAGAGGTGGTTCTTTTACACATATACATATGTCTGTTCTTCCTGGGATCCTTTTCCCAAGTTAGTTATGACAGAATGTTGAGTAGTCTTCTCTTGGTACTCCGTAGGTCTTTGGTGATTATATACGTCTACTGTGTTTGTATATGTCTGTTAACCCCCATATCATAATGTATTCAATCCTCACACCTTTCCTTTGGTGAACCATAAGTTTGTTTAATAAATCTGTGATTGCCCTTCTCCGGGGAAATATCTGCCCTGGTATCAATTTATAGGTAACACCTATAAGTGATATGATATGATATGTGTCTTTCACTTTCTGACTTACTCCAAGTCACGTGATTACCTCTAGACTCATCTACGGTGCTGAAAATGGCATTGTGTGCTTTTTTTCCTTGGCGAATATTCTGTCTTAGCGAGGTCCATTTTCTGCAATATGATTCCCTGAGAGCTGAGGATTAGCTGACCTGCGCAGCCTGACCCTCCCGGCAAGCCCTCCCCAGGTGTGCCTGGGTTAAGGTCAATATAAACAGCACTCCAGGCAGCAATAGCCCCTGCAGCTGTGCCTGACTCCATATTCTCTGCCCCGTCAGCAGTCTCGGGGCTGTGCTGGTGGGAGGGTGTGAGGGTCCACGGCTTTGTGGGTGGCCCGGTGTGAGTGGGGCTCTGCTGGACTTTCTGCAGGAGTTGCCAGGCTGCCACCTGTAAAGAAGAGGATGTGTCACCCATAACTTCCACTGGAGTATCTCTCCGGGCTGAGGTGAGGAAGGAAAAAAAGGAGTGGGGGCCGGGACAGGAGGGGTATCTCAGGCAGGGCAATGGAAAGCTTCCAGAAGAGCGCCCGTGGCCAGGACCATCCTGGCTGACCTGCAGGCACCAAGTTGGCCTGCGTGCTTTCGCTGGTGTGGCTCCACGGCCCTTCTTCTAGGCTTTCAAGCCCTTGTACATATTCAGGTGTTTCACCTGGGAAGGGTGGGAACAGTTCAGCAGCAGCTGGCCTGGGGCTCAGCTCACGTTTACTCACAGAGGCCTCGGCACGGTCCCCCAGCTTTGCAATAAGGACGCTCCTTGCGTGGGCGGGTGGGGCTGCTGGCTGTATGGGGATGATTCCCCACCTCTGACCAATTTCAGAGTTGTTTACCACTGGAGCAAGTGCCTTGGTAGTGTTTTCCTCTGTATAACTGTTAGGTCCAGTTTTTTTTTTCTTTTTTGGTTCAAGTTAGATTTTATTCCTCTTTTATGTATTTATAGATATAAGCATGGAAATAATTCATTCTTATAAATACATCAGTGTGAATGGAAGAACTTTTTTTCTGTTTTATTTTTACATTTTATTTTTAAAAATTTTGAAATTTAATTTTATTTATTTTTTTATACACTAGGTATTTATTAGTTATCTATTTTATGCATAGACATGTATACAGGTCAATCCCAATCTCCCAACTCATCCCACCACCACCACCCCATGGCTTCCCTCACTTTGTGTCCATACGTTTGTTCTCTACCTCTGTGTCTCTATTTCTGCCCTGCAAACCAGTTCATCTGTAGCATTTTTCTAGGTTCCACATATAGGCATTAATATACAATATTTGATTTTCTCTTTCTGACTTACTTCACTCTGTATGACAGTCTCTAGATCCATCAACTTCTCTACAAATGACTCAGTTTCATTCCTTTTTATGGCTGAGTAATATTCCATTTTATATATGTACCACATCTTTATCCATTCGTCTGTCTGTGGGCATTTAGGTTGCTTCCATTACCTGGCTATTGTAAATAGTGCTGCAATGAACATTGTGGTGAATGTGTCTTTGTGATTTATGGTTTTCTCTGGGTGTATGCCCAGAAGTGGGATTGCTGGATCCTATGGTAATTCTCTTTTTAGTTTTTTAAAGGAACCTCCATACTGTTCTCCATAGTGACTGTATCAATTTACATTCCCACCAATAGCAGAAGAGGGTTCCTTTTGTCCACACCCTCCCCAGAATTTGTTGTTTGTAGATTATCTGATGATGCCGATTCTAACAGGTGTGAGGTCTTACCTCATTGTAGTTTTGATTTGCATTTCTCTAATAATTAGTGATGTTGAGCAGCTTTTCATGTGCGTCTTGGCCGTCTCTGTGTCTTCTTTGAAGAAACGTCTATTTAGATCTTCTGCCCATTTTTGTATTGGGTTGTTTGTTTTATTAATATTAAGCTGCATGAGCTGTTTATATATATTGGAGATTAAACCTTTGTCCATTGATTCGTTTGTGAAAGTTTTCGCCCATTCTGAGGGTTGCCTTTTTCCATTCCCGTTTTTTTAACAAAGAAAGAAAGAAATCAAAAGAAGCAGAACACTAATGTGCGTGAAATATGCCTCTTGAAACTGTCGTTTTGAAATATGGACGTCTTTTGAATTTTTTGGTCGATATATGACCCCAGGATTTGTTTTCAGGGCAGGTGTCATTTACAGGCCTGTAATGATTTGGAATATCCACTGACCATTAGCGCTGGGATTAAAGCTGCTGTTGTGTGAAACGGCCACAAGGTGGCAGCAGTTCTCCCTTACCAAATCTGGTTACTAGGGCAGCAGAGCCTCAATGGTAGTCGCATTCTAGATTGGAATGTAGAACGGAATGTACCAGGAGAAAGCCCCTCAAGTTTTTCTCACTACTTCTTGTTCGTGTTTTTAATTTAATTTTTTATTTTTTATTACAGCAAGTTTGAGTACAACGTTTAGCTTGTTGTAGGTGTGCAAGAGGTGGTTCTTTTACACATATACATAAGTCTGTTCTTCCTGGGATCCTTTTCCCATGTTCGTTATGACAGAATGTTGAGTAGTCTTCTCTTGGTACTCCGTAGGTCTTTGGTGATTATATACGTCTACTGTGTTTGTATATGTCTGTTAAACCCAATATCATAATGAATTCAATCCTCACACCTTTCCTTTGGTGAACCATATGTTTGTTTAATGAATCTGTGATTGCCCTTCTCCGTGGAAATATCTGCCCTGGTATCAATTTATAGGTAACACCTATAAGTGATATGATATGATATGTGTCTTTCACTTTCTGACTTACTCCAAGTCACGTGATTACCTCTAGATTCATCTACGGTGCTGCAAATGGCATTGTGTGCTTTTTTTCCTTGGCTAATATTCTGTCTTAGCGAGTTCCATTTTCTGCAATGTGATTCCCTGAGGGCTGAGGATTAGCTGACCTGGGCAGCCTGAGCCTGCCGGCAAGCCCTCCCCAGGTGTGCCTGGGTTGAGGTCAATATAAACAGCACTCCAGGCAGCAATAGCCCCTGCAGCTGTGCCTGACTCCATATTCTCTGCCCCGTCAGCAGTCTCGGGGCTGTGCTGGTGGGAGGGTGTGAGGGTCCACGGCTTTGTGGGTGGCCCGGTGTGAGTGGGGCTCTGCTGGACTTTCTGCAGGAGTTGCCAGGCTGCCACCTGTAAAGAAGAGGATGTGTCACCCATAACTTCCACTGGAGTATCTCTCCGGGCTGAGGTGAGTAAGGAAAAAAAGGAGTGGGGGCCGGGACAGGAGTGGTATCTCAGGCAGGGCAATGGAAATCTTCCAGAAGAGCACCCGTGGCCAGAACCATCCTGGCTGACCTGCAGGCACCAAGGTGGCCTGCGTGCTTTCGCTGGTGTGGCTCCACGGCCCTTCCTCTAAGCATTCAAGCCCTTGTACATATTCAGGTGTTTCACCTGGGAAGGGTGGGAACAGTTCAGCAGCAGCTGGCCTGGGGCTCAGCTCACGTTTACTCACAGAGGCCTCGGCACGGTACCCCAGCTTTGCAATAAGGATGCTCCTTGCGTGGGCGTGTGGGGCTGCTGGCTGTATGGGAGATGATTCCCCACCTCTGACCAATTTCAGAATTGTTTACCACTGGAGCAAGTGCCTTGGTTGTGTTTTCCTCTGTATAACTGTTAGGTTCAGTTTTCTTTTTTTTTTCTTTTTTGGTTCAAGTTAGATTTTATTCCTCTTTTATGTATTTATGGATATAAGCATGGAAATAATTCATTCTTATAAATACATCAGTGTGAATGGAAGAACATTTTTTCTGTTTTATTTTTACATTTTATTTTTTAAATATTTGAAATTTAATTTTATTTATTTTTTTTATACAGTAGGTTATTATTAGTTATCTATTTTATGCATAGACATGTATACAGGTCAATCCCAATCTCCCAACTCATCCCAACACCACCACCCCTTGGCTTCCCCCACTTTGTGTCCATACGTTTGTTCTCTACCTCTGTGTCTCTATTTCTGCCCTGCAAACCAGTTCATCTGTAGCATTTTTCTAGGTTCCACATATAGGCATTAAAATACAATATTTGTTTTTCTCTTTCTGACTTACTTCACTCTGTATGACAGTCTCTAGATCCATCAACTTCTCTACAAATGACTCAGTTTCATTCCTTTTTATGGCTGAGTAATATTCCATTTTATATATGTACCACATCTTTATCCATTCGTCTGTCTGTGGGCATTTAGGTTGCTTCCATTACCTGGCTATTGTAAATAGTGCTGCAATGAACATTGTGGTGAATGTGTCTTTGTGATTTATGGTTTTCTCTGGGTATATGCCCAGAAGTGGGATTGCTGGATCCTATGGTAATTCTCTTTTTAGTTTTTAAAGGAACCTCCATACTGTTCTCCATAGTGACTGTATCAATTTACATTCCCACCAATAGCAGAAGAGGGTTCCTTTTGTCCACACCCTCCCCAGAATTTGTTGTTTGTAGATTATCTGATGATGCCGATTCTAACAGTTGTGAGGTCTTACCTCATTGTAGTTTTGATTTGCATTTCTCTAATAATTAGAGAGGTTGAGCAGCTTTTCATGTGCGTTTGGCCATCTCTGTGTCTTCTTTAAAGAAACGTCTATTTAGATCTTCTGCCCATTTTTGTATTGGGTTGTTTGTTGTATTAATATTAAGCAGCATGTGCTGTATATATATATTGGTGATTAAACCTTTGTCCATTGATTCGTTTGTGAACGTTTTCGCCCCTTTTGAGGGAAACCTTTTTCCATTCCCGTTTTTTTAAAAAGAAAGAAAGAAAGCAAAAGAATCAGAACACTAATGTGCGTGAAATATGCCTCTTGAAACTGTCATTTTGAAATATGGACGTCCTTTGAATTTTTTGGTCGATATATGACCACAGGATTTGTTTTCAGGGCAGGTGTCATTTACAGGCCTGTAATGATTTGGAATATCCTCTGACCATTAGCGCTGGGATTAAAGCTGCTGTTGTGTGAAACGGCCACAAGGTGGCAGCAGTTCTCCCTTACCAAATCTGGTTACTAGGGCAGCAGAGCCTCAATGGAAGTCGCGTTCTAGATTGGAATGTAGAACGGAATGTACCAGGAGAAAGCCCCTCAAGTTTTTCTCACTAATTCTTGTTCGTGTTTTTAATTTAATTTTTTATTTTTTATTACAGCAAGTTTGAGTACAACGTTTAGCTTGTTGTAGGTGTGCAAGAGGTGGTTCTTTTACACATATACATATGTCTGTTCTTCCTGGGATCCTTTTCCCATGTACGTTATGACAGAATGTTGAGTAGTCTTCTCTTGGTACTCCGTAGGTCTTTGGTGATTATATGTGTCTACTGTGTTTGTATATGTCTGTTAACCCCAATATCGTAATGAATTCAATCCTCACACCTTTCCTTTGGTGAACCATAAGTTTGTTTAATGAATCTGTGATTGCCCTTCTCCGTGGAAATATCTGCCCTGGTATCAATTTATAGGTAACACCTCTAAGTGATATGATATGATATGTGTCTTTCACTTTCTGACTTACTCCAAGTCACGTGATTACTTCTAGACTCATCTACGGTGCTGCAAATGGCATTGTGTGCTTCTATTCCTTGGCGAATATTCTGTCTTGGCGAGGTCCATTTTCTGCAATGTGATTCCCTGAGGGCTGAGGATTAGCTGACCTGGGCAGCCTGACCCTGCCGGCAAGCCCTCCCCAGTTGTGCCTGGGTTGAGGTCAATATAAACAGCACTCCAGGCAGCAATAGCCCCTGCAGCTGTGCCTGACTCCATATTCTCTGCCCCGTCAGCAGTCTCGGGGCTGTGCTGGTGGGAGGGTGTGAGGGTCCACGGCTTTGTGGGTGGCCCGGTGTGAGTGGGGCTCTGCTGGACTTTCTGCAGGAGTTGCCAGGCTGCCACCTGTAAAGAAGAGGATGTGTCACCCATAACTTCCACTGGAATATCTCTCCGGGCTGAGGTGAGGAAGGAAAAAAAGGAGTGGGGGCCGGGACAGGAGGGGTATCTCAGGCAGGGCAATGGAAAGCTTCTAGAAGAGCGCCCGTGGCCAGGACCATCCTGGCTGACCTGCAGGCACCAAGGTGGCCTGCGTGCTGTCGCTGGTGTGGCTCCACGGCCCTTCCTCTAGGCTTTCAAGCCCTTGTACATATTCAGGTGTTTCACCTGGGAAGGGTGGGAACAGTTCAGCAGCAGCTGGCCTGGGGCTCAGCTCACGTTTACTCACAGAGGCCTCGGCACGGTCCCCCAGCTTTGCAATAAGGACGCTCCTTGCGTGGGCGGGCGGGGCTGCTGGCTGTATGGGAGATGATTTCCCACCTCTGACCAATTTCAGAATGGATTACCACTGGAGCAAGTGCCTTGGTAGTGTTTTCCTCTGTATAACTGTTAGGTTCAGTTTTTTTTTTCTTTTTTGGTTCAAGTTAGATTTTATTCCTCTTTTATGTATTTATGGATATAAGCATGGAAATAATTCATTCTTATAAATACATCAGTGTGAATGGAGGAACATTTTTTCTGTTTTATTTTTACATTTTATTTTTAAAAATTTTGAAATTTAATTTTATTTATTTTTTTATACACTAGGTTATTATTAGTTATCTATTTTATGCATAGACATGTATACAGGTCAATCCCAATCTCCCAACTCATCCCACCACCACCACCCCATGGCTTCCCCCACTTTGTGTCCATACGTTTGTTCTCTACCTCTGTGTCTCTATTTCTGCCCTGCAAACCAGTTCATCTGTAGCATTTTTCTATGTTCCACTTATAGGCATTAATATACAATATTTGTTTTTCTCTTTCTGACTTACTTCACTCTGTATGACAGTCTCTAGATCCATCAACTTCTCTACAAATGACCCAGTTTCATTCCTTTTTATGGCTGAGTAATATTCCATTTTATATATGTACCACATCTTTATCCATTCGTCTGTCTGTCGGCATTTAGGTTGCTTCCATTACCTGGCTATTGTAAATAGTGCTGCAGTGAACATTGTGGTGAATGTGTCTCTGTGATTTATGGTTTTCTCTGGGTATATGCCCAGAAGTGGGATTGCTGGATCCTATGGTAATTCTCTTTTTAGTTTTTTAAAGGTACCTCCATACTGTTCTCCATAGTGACTGTATCAATTTACATTCCCACCAATAGAGGAAGAGGGTTCCTTTTGTCCACACCCTCCCCAGAATTTGTTGTTTGTAGATTATCTGATGATGCCCATTCTAACAGGTGTGAGGTCTTACCTCATTGTAGTTGTGATTTGCATTTCTCTAATAATTAGTGATGTTGAGCAGCTTTTCATGTGTGTCTTGGCCGTCTCTGTGTCTTCTTTGAAGAAACGTCTATTTAGATCTTCTGCCCATTTTTGTATTGGGTTGTTTGTTTTATTAATATTAAGCTGCATGAGCTGTTTATATATATTGGAGACTAAACCTTTGTCCATTGATTCGTTTGTGAAAGTTTTCGCCCATTCTGAGGGTTGCCTTTTTCCATTCCCGTTTTTTTACCAAAGAAAGAAAGAAATCAAAAGAAGCAGAACACTAATGTGCGTGAAATATGCCTCTTGAAACTGTCGTTTTGAAATATGGACGTCTTTTGAATTTTTTGGTCGATATATGACCCCAGGGTTTGTTTTCAGGGCAGGTGTCATTTACAGGCCTGTAATGATTTGGAATATCCACTGACCATTAGCGCTGGGATTAAAGCTGCTGTTGTGTGAAACGGCCACAAGGTGGCAGCAGTTCTCCCTTACCAAATCTGGTTACTAGGGCAGCAGAGCCTCAATGGAAGTCACGTTCTAGATTGGAATGTAGCACGGAATGTACCAGGAGAAAGCCCCTCAAGTTTGTCTCACTACTTCTTGTTCGTGTTTTTAATTTAATTTTTTATTTTTTATTACAGCAAGTTTGAGTACAACGTTTAGCTTGTTGTAGGTGTGCAAGAGGTGGTTCTTTTACACATATACATATGTCTGTTCTTCCTGGGATCCTTTTCCCATGTACGTTATGACAGAATATTGAGTAGTCTTCTCTTGGTACTCCGTAGGTCTTTGGTGATTATATATGTCTACTGTGTTTGTATATGTCTGTTAACCCCAATATCGTAATGAATTCAATCCTCACACCTTTCCTTTGGTGAACCATAAGTTTGTTTAATGAATCTGTGATTGCCCTTCTCCGTGGAAATATCTGCCCTGGTATCAATTTATAGGTAACACCTATAAGTGATATGATATGATATGTGTCTTTCACTTTCTGACTTACTCCAAGTCACGTGATTACCTCTAGACTCATCTACGGTGCTGCAAATGGCATTGTGTGCTTCTTTTCCTTGGCGAATATTCTGTCTTAGCGAGGTCCATTTTCTGCAATGAGATTCCCTGAGGGCTGAGGATTAGCTGACCTGGGCAGCCTGACCCTGCTGGCAAGCCCTCCCCAGGTGTGCCTGGGTTGAGGTCAATATAAACAGCAATCCAGGCAGCAATAGCCCCTGCAGCTGTGCCTGACTCCATATTCTCTGCCCCGTCAGCAGTCTCGGGGCTGTGCTGGTGGGAGGGTGTGAGGGTCCACGGCTTTGTGGGTGGCCCGGTGTGAGTGGGGCTCTGCTGGACTTTCTGCAGGGGTTGCCAGGCTGCCACCTGTAAAGAAGAGGATGTGTCACCCATAACTTCCACTGGAATATCTCTCCGGGCTGAGGTGAGGAAGGAAAAAAAGGAGTGGGGGACGGGACTGGAGTGGTATCTCAGGCAGGGCAATGGAAAGCTTCCAGAAGAGCGCCCGTGGCCAGGACCATCCTGGCTGACCTGCAGGCACCAAGGTGGCCTGCGTGCTGTCGCTGGTGTGGCTCAACGGCCCTTCCTCTAGGCTTTCAAGCCCTTGTACATATTCAGGTGTTTCACCTGGGAAGGGTGGGAACACTTCAGCAGCAGCTGGCCTGGGGCTCAGCTCACGTTTACTCACAGAGGCCTCCGCACGGTCCCCCAGCTTTGCAATAAGGACACTCCTTGCGTGGGCGGGCGGGGCTGCTGGCTCTATGGGAGATGATTCCCCACCTCTGACCAATGTCAGAATTGTTTACCACTGGAGCAAGTGCCTTGGTAGTGTTTTACTCTGTATAACTGTTAGGTTCAGTTTTTTTTTCTTTTTTGGTTCAAGTTAGATTTTATTCCTCTTTTATGTATTTATAGATATAAGCATGGAAATAATTCATTCTTATAAATACATCAGTGTGAATGGAGGAACTTTTTTTCTGTTTTATTTTTACATTTTATTTTTAAAATTTTGAAATTTAATTTTATTTTTTTATACACTAGGTTATTATTAGTTATCTATTTTATGCATAGACATGTATACAGGTCAATCCCAATCTCCCAACTCATCCCACCACCACCACCCCATGGCTTCCCCCACTTTGTGTCCATACGTTTGTTCTCTACCTCTGTGTCTCTATTTCTGCCCTGCAAACCAGTTCATCTGTAGCATTTTTCTAGGTACCACATATAGGCATTAATATACAATATTTGTTTTTCTCTTTCTGACTTACTTCACTCTGTATGACAGTCTCTAGATCCATCAACTTCTCTACAAATGACTCAGTTTCATTCCTTTTTATGGCTGAGTAATATTCCATTTTATATATGTACCACATCTTTATCCATTCGTCTGACTGTGGGCATTTAGGTTGCTTCCATTACCTGGCTATTGTAAATAGTGCTGCAATGAACATTGTGGTGAATGTGTCTCTGTGATTTATGGTTTTCTCTGGGTATATGCCCAGAAGTGGGAATCCTGGATCCTATGGTAATTCTCTTTTTAGTTTTTTAAAGGAATCTCCATACTGTTCTCCATAGTGACTGTATCAATTTACATTCCCACCAATAGCGGAAGAGGGTTCCTTTTGTCCACACCCTCCCCAGAATTTGTTGTTTGTAGATTATCAGATGATGCCGATTCTAACAGGTGTGAGGTCTTACCTCATTGTAGTTTTGATTTGCATTTCTCTAATAATTAGTGATGTTGAGCAGCTTTTCATGTGCGTCTTGGCCATCTCTGTGTCTTCTTTGAAGAAACGTCTATTTAGATCTTCTGCCCATTTTTGTATTGGGTTGTTTGTTGTATTAATATTAAGCTGCATGAGCTGTATATATATATTGGAGATTAAACCTTTGTCCATTGATTCGTTTGTGAACGTTTTCCCCCTTCTGACGGTTACCTTTTTCCATTCCCGTTTTTTTAACAAAGAAAGAAAGAAAGCAAAAGAATCAGAACACTAATGTGCGTGAAATATGCCTCTTGAAACTGTCGTTTTGAAATATGGACGTCTTTTGAATTTTTTGGTCGATATATGACCCCAGGATTTGTTTTCAGGGCAGGTGTCATTTACAGGCCTGTAATGATATGGAATATCCACTGACCATTAGCGCTGGGATTAAAGCTGCTGTTGTGTGAAACGGCCACAAGGTGGCAGCAGTTCTCCCTTACCAAATCTGGTTACTAGGGCAGCAGAGCCTCAATGGAAGTCGCGTTCTAGATTGGAATTTAGAACGGAATGTGCCAGGAGAAAGCCCCTCAAGTTTGTCTCACTACTTCTTGTTCGTGTTTTTAATTTAATTTTTTATTTTTTATTACAGCAAGTTTGAGTACAACGTTTAGCTTGTTGTAGGTGTGCAAGAGGTGGTTCTTTTACACATATACATATGTCTGTTCTTCCTGGGATCCTTTTCCCATGTTCGTTATGACAGAATGTTGAGTAGTCTTCTCTTGGTACTCCGTAGGTCTTTGGTGAATATATACGTCTACTGTGTTTGTATATGTCTGTTAACCCCAATATCGTAATGAATTCAATCCTCACACCTTTCCTTTGGTGAACCATAAGTTTGTTTAATGAATCTGTGATTGCCCTTCTCCGTGGAAATATCTGCCCTGGTATCAATTTATAGGTAACACCTATAAGTGATATGATATGATATGTGTCTTTCACTTTCTGACTTACTCCAAGTCACGTGATTACCTCTAGACTCATCTACGGTGCTGCAAATGGCATTGTGTGCTTCTTTTCCTTGGCGAATATTCTGTCTTAGCGAGGTCCATTTTCTGCAATGTGATTCCCTGAGGGCTGAGGATTAGCTGACCTGGGCAGCCTGACCCTGCCGGCAAGCCCTCCCCAGGTGTGCCTGTGTTGAGGTCAATATAAACAGCACTCCAGGCAGCAATAGCCCCTGCAGCTGTGCCTGACTCCATATTCTCTGCCCCGTCAGCAGTCTCGGGGCTGTGCTGGTGGGAGGGTGTGAGGGTCCACGGCTTTGTGGGTGAACCGGTGTGAGTGGGGCTCTGCTGGACTTTCTGCAGGAGTTGCCAGGCTGCCACCTCTAAAGAAGAGGATGTGTCACCCATAACTTCCACTGGAGTATCTCTCCGGGCTGAGGTGAGTAAGGAAAAAAAGGAGTGGGGGCCGGGACAGGAGGGGTATCTCAGGCAGGGCAATGGAAAGCTTCCAGAGGAGCGCCCGTGGCCAGGACCATCCTGGCTGACCTGCAGGCACAAAGTTGGCCTGCGTGCTTTCGCTGGTGTGGCTCCACGGCCCTTCCTCTAGGCTTTCAAGCCCTTGTACATATTCAGGTGTTTCACCTGGGAAGGGTGGGAACAGTTCAGCAGCAGCTGGCCTGGGGCTCAGCTCACGTTTACTCACAGAGGCCTCGGCACGGTCCCCCAGCTTTGCAATAAGGACGCTCCTTGCGTGGGCGGGCGGGGCTGCTGGCCCTATGGGAGATGATTCCCCACCTCTGACCAATTTCAAAATTGTTTACCACTGGAGCAAGTGCCTTGGTAGTGTTTTCCTCTGTATAACTGTGAGGTTTAGATTTTTTTTTCTTTTTTGGTTCAAGTTAGATTTTATTTCTCTTTTATGTATTTATGGATATAAGCATGGAAATAATTCATTCTTATAAATACATCAGTGTGAATGGAAGAACATTTTTTCTGTTTTATTTTTACATTTTATTTTTAAATTTTTGAAATTTAATTTTATTTATTTTTTTTATACAGTAGGTTATTATTAGTTATCTATTTTATGCATAGACATGTATACAGGTCAATCCCAATCTCCCAACTCATCCCACCACCACCACCCCATGGCTTCCCCCACTTTGTGTCCATACGTTTGTTCTCTACCTCTGTGTCTCTATTTCTGCCCTGCAAACCAGTTCATCTGTAGCATTTTTCTAGGTTCCACATATAGGCATTAATATACAATATTTGTTTTTCTCTTTCTGACTTACTTCACTCTGTATGACAGTCTCTAGATCGATCAACTTCTCTACAAATGACCCAGTTTCATTCCTTTTTATGGCTGAGTAATATTCCATTTTATATATGTACCACATCTTTATCCATTCGTCTGTCTGTGGGCATTTAGGTTGCTTCCATTACCAGGCTATTGTAAATAGTGCTGCAATGAACATTGTGGTGAATGTGTCTTTGTGATTTATGGTTTTCTCTGGGTATATGCCCAGAAGTGGGATTGCTGGATCCTATGGTAATTCTGTTTTTAGTTTTTTAAAGGAACCTCCATACTGTTCTCCATAGTGACTGTATCATTTTACATTCCCACCAATAGCAGAAGAGGGTTCCTTTTGTCCACACCCTCCCCAGAATTTGTTGTTTGTAGATTATCTGATGATGCCGATTCTAACAGGTGTGAGGTCTTACCTCATTGTAGTTTTGATTTGCATTTCTCTAATAATTAGTGATGTTGAGCAGCTTTTCATGTGCGTCTTGGCCATCTCTGTGTCTTCTTTGAAGAAACGTCTATTTAGATCTTCTGCCCATTTTTGTATTGGGTTGTTTGTGGTATTAATATTAAGCTGCATGAGCTGTTTATATATATTGGAGATTAAACATTTGTCCATTGATTCGTTTGTGAACGTTTTCGCCCCTTCTGAGGGTTACCTTTTTCCATTCCCGTTTTTTTAACAAAGAAAGAAAGAAATCAAAAGAATCAAAACACTAATGTGCGTGAAATATGCCTCTTGAAACTGTCGTTTTGAAATATGGACGTCTTTTGAATTTTTTGGTCGATATATGACCCCAGGATTTGTTTTCAGGGCAGGTGTCATTTACAGGCCTGTAATGATTTGGAATATCCACTGACCATTAGCGCTGGGATTAAAGCTGCTGTTCTGTGAAACGGCCACAAGGTGGCAGCAGTTCTCCCTTACCAAATCTGGTTACTAGGGCAGCAGAGCCTCAATGGAAGTCGCGTTCTAGATTGGAATGTAGAACGGAATGTACCAGGAGAAAGCCCCTCAAGTTTTTCTCACTAATTCTTGTTCGTGTTTTTAATTTAATTTTTTATTTTTTATTACAGCAAGTTTGAGTACAACGTTTAGCTTGTTGTAGGTGTGCAAGAGGTGGTTCTTTTACACATATACATATGTCTGTTCTTCCTGGGATCCTTTTCCCATGTTCGTTATGACAGAATGTTGAGTAGTCTTCTCTTGGTACTCCGTAGGTCTTTGGTGATTATAAACGTCTACTGTGTTTGTATAGGTCTGTTAACCCCAATATCATAATGAATTCAATCCTCACACCTTTCCTTTGGTGAACCATAAGTTTGTTTAATGAATCTGTGATTGCCCTTCTCCGTGGAAATATCTGCCCTGGTATCAATTTATAGGTAACACCTATAAGTGATATGATATGATATGTGTCTTTCACTTTCTGACTTACTCCAAGTCACGTGATTACCTCTAGACTCATCTACGGTGCTGCAAATGGCATTGTGTGCTTCTTTTCCTTGGCGAATATTCTGTCTTAGCGAGGTCCATTTTCTGCAATGTGATTCCCTGAGGGCTGAGGATTAGCTGACCTGGGCAGCCTGACCCTGCCGGCAAGCCCTCCCCAGGTGTGCCTGGGTTGAGGTCAATATAAACAGCAATCCAGGCAGCAATAGCCCCTGCAGCTGTGCCTGACTCCATATTCTCTGCCCCGTCAGCAGTCTCGGGGCTGTGCTGATGGGAGGGTGTGAGGGTCCACGGCTTTGTGGGTGGCCCGGTGTGAGTAGGGCTCTGCTGGACTTTCTGCAGGAGTTGCCAGGCTGCCACCTGTAAAGAAGAGGATGTGTCACACATAACTTCCACTGGAGTATCTCTCCGGGCTGAGGTGAGGAAGGAAAATAAGGAGTGGGGGCCGGGACAAGAGGGGTATCTCAGGCAGGGCAATGGAAAGCTTCCAGAAGAGCGCCCGTGGCCAGGACCATCCTGGCTGTCCTGCAGGCACCAAGTTGCCCTGCTTGCTTTCGCTGGTGTGGCTCCACGGCCCTTCCTCTAGGCTTTCAAGCCCTTGTACATATTCAGGTGTTTCACCTGGGAAGGGTGGGAACAGTTCAGCAGCAGCTGGCCTGGGGCTCAGCTCACGTTTACTCACAGAGGCCTCGGCACGGTCCCCCAGCTTTGCAATAAGGAGGCTCCTTGCGTGGGCGGGTGGGGCTGCTGGCTGTATGGGAGATGATTCCCCACCTCTGACCAATTTCAGAATTGTTTGCCACTGGAGCAAGTGCCTTGGTAGTGTTTTCCTCTGTATAACTGTTAGGTTCAGTTTTTTTTTTTCTTTTTTGGTTCAAGTTAGATTTTATTCCTCTTTTATGTATTTATAGATATAAGCATGGAAATAATTCATTCTTATAAATACATCAGTGTGAATGGAAGAACTTTTTTCTGTTTTATTTTTACATTTTATTTTTAAAAATTTTGAAATTTAATTTTATTTATTTTTTTATACACTAGGTTATTATTAGTTATCTATTTTATGCATAGACATGTATACAGGTCAATCCCAATCTCCCAACTCATCCCACCACCACCACCCCATGGCTTCCCCCACTTTGTGTCCATGTCCATACGTTTGTTCTCTACCTCTGTGTCTCTATTTCTGCCCTGCAAACCAGTTCATCTGTAGCATTTTTCTAGGTTCCACATATAGGCATTAATATACAATATTTGGTTATCTCTTTCTGACTTACTTCACTCTGTATGACAGTCTCTAGATCCATCAACTTCTCTACAAATGACTCAGTTTCATTCCTTTTTATGGCTGAGTAATATTCCATTTTATATATGTACCACATCATTATCCATTCGTCTGTCTGTGGGCATTTAGGTTGATTCCATTACCTGGCTATTGTAAATAGTGCTGCAATGAACATTGTGGTGAATGTGTCTCTGTGATTTATGGTTTTCTCTGGGTATATGCCCAGAAGTGGGATTGCTGGATCCTATGGTAATTCTCTTTTTAGCTTTTTAAAGGATCCTCCATACTGTTCTCCATAGTGACTGTATCAATTTACATTCCCACCAATAGCGGAAGAGGGTTCCTTTTGTCCACACCCTCCCCAGAATTTGTTGTTTGTAGATTATCTGATGATGCCGATTCTAACAGGTGTGAGGTCTTACCTCATTGTAGTTTTGATTTGCATTTCTCTAATAATTAGTGATGTTGAGCAGCTTTTCATGTGCGTCTTGGCCATCTCTGTGTCTTCTTTGAAGAAACGTCTCTTTAGATCTTCTGCCCATTTTTGTATTGGGTTGTTTGTTTTATTAATATTAAGCTGCATGAGCTGTTTATATGTATTGGAGATTAAACCTTTGTCCATTGATTCGTTTGTGAACGTTTTCGCCCATTCTGAGGGTTGCCTTTTTCCATTCCCGTTTTTTAACAAAGAAAGAAAGAAAGCAAAAGAATCAGAACACTAATGTGCGTGAAATATGCCTCTTGAAACTGTCGTTTTGAAATATGGACGTCTTTTGAATTTTTTGGTCGATATATGACCCCAGGATTTGTTTTCAGGGCAGGTGTCATTTACAGGCCTGTAATGATTTGGAATATCCACTGACCATTAGCGCTGGGATTAAAGCTGCTGTTGTGTGAAACGGCCACAAGGTGGCAGCAGTTCTCCCTTACCAAATCTGGTTACTAGGGCAGCAGAGGCTCAATGGAAGTCGCGTTCTAGATTGGAATTTAGAACGGAATGTGCCAGGAGAAAGCCCCTCAAGTTTGTCTCACTACTTCTTGTTCGTGTTTTTAATTTAATTTTTTATTTTTTATTACAGCAAGTTTGAGTACAACGTTTAGCTTGTTGTAGGTGTGCAAGAGGTGGTTCTTTTACACATATACATATGTCTGTTCTTCCTGGGATCCTTTTCCCATGTTCGTTATGACAGAATGTTGAGTAGTCTTCTCTTGGTACTCCGTAGGTCTTTGGTGAATATATACGTCTACTGTGTTTGTATATGTCTGTTAACCCCAATATCGTAATGAATTCAATCCTCACACCTTTCCTTTGGTGAACCATAAGTTTGTTTAATGAATCTGTGATTGCCCTTCTCCGTGGAAATATCTGCCCTGGTATCAATTTATAGGTAACACCTATAAGTGATATGATATGATATGTGTCTTTCACTTTCTGACTTACTCCAAGTCACGTGATTACCTCTAGACTCATCTACGGTGCTGCAAATGGCATTGTGTGCTTCTTTTCCTTGGCGAATATTCTGTCTTAGCGAGGTCCATTTTCTGCAATGTGATTCCCTGAGGGCTGAGGATTAGCTGACCTGGGCAGCCTGACCCTGCCGGCAAGCCCTCCCCAGGTGTGCCTGGGTTGAGGTCAATATAAACAGCACTCCAGGCAGCAATAGCCCCTGCAGCTGTGCCTGACTCCATATTCTCTGCCCCGTCAGCAGTCTCGGGGCTGTGATGGTGGGAGGGTGTGAGGGTCCAAGGCTTTGTGGGTGGCCCGGTGTGAGTGGGGCTCTGCTGGACTTTCTGCAGGAGTTGGCAGGCTGCCACCTGTAAAGAAGAGGATGTGTCACCCATAACTTCCACTGGAGTATCTCTCCGGGCTGAGGTGAGGAAGGAAAAAAAGGAGTGGGGGCCGGGACAGGAGGGGTATCTCAGGCAGGGCAATGGAAAGCTTCCAGAAGAGCGCCCGTGGCCAGGACCATCCTGGCTGACCTGCAGGCACCAAGTTGGCCTGCGTGCTTTCGCTGGTGTGGCTCCACGGCCCTTCCTCTAGGCTTTCAAGCCCTTGTACATATTCAGGTGTTTCACCTGGGAAGGGTGGGAACAGTTCAGCAGCAGCTGGCCTGGGGCTCAGCTCACGTTTACTCACAGAGGCCTCGGCACGGTCCCCCAGCTTTGCAATAAGGACGCTCCTTGCGTGGGCGGGTGGGGCTGCTGGCTGTATGGGAGATGATTCCCCACCTCTGACCAATTTCAGAATTGTTTACCACTGGAGGAAGTGCCTTGGTAGTGTTTTACTCTGTATAACTGTTTGATTCAGTTTTTTTTTTCTTTTTTGGTTCAAGTTAGATTTTATTCCTCTTTTATGTATTTATAGATATAAGCATGGAAATAATTCATTCTTATAAATACATCAGTGTGAATGGAAGAACATTTTTTCTGTTTTATTTTTACATTTTATTTTTAAAATTTTTGAAATTTAATTTTATATATTTATTTTTTTTATACAGTAGGTTAGTATTAGTTATCTATTTTATGCATAGACATGTATACAGGTCAATCCCAATCTCCCAACTCATCCCACCACCACCACCCCATGGCTTCCCCCACTTTGTGTCCATACGTTTGTTCTCTACCTCTGTGTCTCTATTTCTGCCCTGCAAACCAGTTCATCTGTAGCATTTTTCTAGGTTCCACATATAGGCATTAATATACAATATTTGTTTTTCTCTTTCTGACTTACTTCACTCTGTATGACAGTCTCTAGATCCATCAACTTCTCTACAAATGACTCAGTTTCATTCCTTTTTATGGCTGAGTAATATTCCATTTTATATATGTACCACATCTTTATCCATTCGTCTGTCTGTGGGCATTTAGGTTGCTTCCATTACCTGGCTATTGTAAATAGTGCTGCAATGAACATTGTGGTGAATGTGTCTCTGATTTATGGTTTTCTCTGGGTATATGCCCAGAAGTGGGATTGCTGGATCCTATGGTAATTCTCTTTTTAGTTTTTTAAAGGAACCTCCATACTGTTCTCCATAGTGACTGTATCAATTTACATTCCCACCAATACGGAAGAGGGTTCCTTTTGTCCACACCCTCCCCAGAATTTGTTGTTTGTAGATTATCTGATGATGCCGATTCTAACAGGTGTGAGGTCTTACCTCATTGTAGTTTTGATTTGCATTTCTCTAATAATTAGTGATGTTGAGCAGCTTTTCATGTGCGTCTTGGCCATCTCTGTGTCTTCTTTGAAGAAACGTCTATTTAGATCTTCTGCCCATTTTTGTATTGGGTTGTTTGTTTTATTAATATTAAGCTGCATGAGCTGTTTATATATATTGGAGATTAAACCTTTGTCCATTGATTCGTTTGTGAAAGTTTTCGCCCATTCTGAAGGTTGCCTGTTTCCATTCCCGTTTTTTTAACAAAGAAAGAAAGAAATCAAAAGAAGCAGAACACTAATGTGCATGAAATATGCCTCTTGAAACTGTCGTTTTGAAATATGGACGTCTTTTGAATTTTTTGGTCGATATATGACCCCAGGATTTGTTATCAGGGCAGGTGTCATTTACAGGCCTGTAATGATTTGGAATATCCACTGACCATTAGCGCTGGGATTAAAGCTGCTGTTCTGTGAAATGGCCACAAGGTGGCAGCAGTTCTCCCTTACCAAATCTGGTTACTAGGGCAGCAGAGCCTCAATGGAAGTCGCGTTCTAGATTGGAATGTAGAACGGAATGTACCAGGAGAAAGCCCCTCAAGTTTTTCTCACTAATTCTTGTTCGTGTTTTTAATTTAATTTTTTATTTTTTATTACAGCAAGTTTGAGTACAACGTTTAGCTTGTTGTAGGTGTGCAAGTGGTGGTTCTTTTACACATATACATATGTCTGTTCTTCCTGGGATCCTTTTCCCATGTTCGTTATGACAGAATGTTGAGTAGTCTTCTCTTGGTACTCCGTAGGTGTTTGGTGATTATATACGTCTACTGTGTTTGTATATCTCTGTTAACCCCAATATCATAATGATTTCAATCCTCACACCTTTCCTTTGGTGAACCATAAGTTTGTGTAATGAATCTGTGATTGCCCTTCTCCGTGGAAATATCTGCCCTGGTATCAATTTATAGGTAACACCTCTAAGTGATATGATATGATATGTGTCTTTCACTTTCTGACTTACTCCAAGTCACGTGATTACCTCTAGACTCATCTACGGTGCTGCAAATGGCATTGTGTGCTTCTTTTCCTTGGCGAATATTCTGTCTTAGCGAGGTCCATTTTCTGCAATGTGATTCCCTGAGGGCTGAGGATTAGCTGACCTGGGCAGCCTGACCCTGCCGGCAAGCCCTCCCCAGGTGTGCCTGGGTTGAGGTCAATATAAACAGCACTCCAGGCAGCAATAGCCCCTGCAGCTGTGCCTGACTCCATATTCTCTGCCCCGTCAGCAGTCTCGGGGCTGTGCTGGTGGGAGGGTGTGAGGGTCCACGGCTTTGTGGGTGGCCCGGTGTGAGTGGGGCTCTGCTGGACTTTCTGCAGGAGTTGCCAGCCTGCCACCTCTAAAGAAGAGGATGTGTCACCCATAACTTCCACTGGAGTATCTCTCCGGGCTGAGGTGAGGAAGGAAAAAAAGGAGTGGGGGCCGGGACAGGAGGGGTATCTCAGGCAGGGCAATGGAAAGATTCCAGAAGAGCGCCTTTGGCCAGGACCATCCTGGCTGACCTGCAGGCACCAAGGTGGCCTGCGTGCTTTCGCTGGTGTGGCTCCACGGCCCTTCCTCTAGGCTTTCAAGCCCTTGTACATATTCAGGTGTTTCACCTGGGAAGGGTGGGAACAGTTCAGCAGCAGCTGGCCTGGGGCTCAGCTCACGTTTACTCACAGAGGCCTCGGCACGGTCCCCCAGCTTTGCAATAAGGACGCTCCTTGCGTGGGTGGGCGGGGCTGCTGGCTCTATGGGAGATGATTCCCCACCTCTGACCAATTTCAGAATTGTTTACCCCTGGAGCAAGTGCCTTGGTAGTGTTTTCCTCTGTATAAATGTTAGGTTCAGTTTTTTTTTTCTTTTTTGGTTCAAGTTAGATTTTATTCCTCTTTTATGTATTTATAGATATAAGCATGGAAATAATTCATTCTTATAAATACATCAGTGTGAATGGAAGAACATTTTTTCTGTTTTATTTTTACATTTTATATTTAAAATTTTTGAAATTTAATTTTATTTATTTTTTTTATACAGTAGGTTATTATTAGTTATCTATTTTATGCATAGACATGTATACAGGTCAATCCCAATCTCCCAACTCATCCCACCACCACCACCCCATGGCTTCCCCCACTTTGTGTCGATACGTTTGTTCTCTACCTCTGTGTCTCTATTTCTGTCCTACAAACCTGTTCATCTGTAGCATTTTTCTAGGTTCCACATATAGGCATTAATATACAATATTTGTTTTTCTCTTTCTGACTTACTTCACTCTGTATGACAGTCTCTAGATCCATCAACTTCTCTACAAATGACCCAGTTTCATTCCTTTTTATGGCTGAGTAATATTCCATTTTATATATGTACCACATCTTTATCCATTCGTCTGTCTGTGGGCATTTAGGTTGCTTCCATTACCTGGCTATTGTAAATAGTGCTGCAATGAACATTGTGGTGAATGTCTCTTTGTGATTTATGGTTTTCTCTAGGTATATGCCCAGAAGTGGGATTGCTGGATCCTATGGTAATTCTGTTTTTAGTTTTTTAAAGGAACCTCCATACTGTTCCCAATAGTGACTGTATGAATTTACATTCCCACCAATAGCGGAAGAGGGTTCCTTTGTCCACACCCTCCCCAGAATTTGTTGTTTGTAGATTATCTGATGATGCCGATTCTAACAGGTGTGAGGTCTTACCTCATTGTAGTTTTGATTTGCATTTCTCTAATAATTAGTGATGTTGAGCAGCTTTTCATGTGCGTCTTGGCCATCTCTGTGTCTTCTTTGAAGAAACGTCTATTTAGATCTTCTGCGGATTTTTGTATTGGGTTGTTTGTTGTATTAATATTAAGCTGCATGAGCTGTATATATATATTGGAGATTAAACCTTTGTCCATTGATTCGTTTGTGGACGTTTTCGCCCCTTCTGAGGGTTACCTTTTTCCATTCCCGTTTTTTTAACAAAGAAAGAAAGAAAGCAAAAGAATCAGAACACTAATGTGCGTGAAATATGCCTCTTGAAACTGTCGTTTAGAAATATGGACGTCTTTTGAATTTTTTGGTCGATATATGACCCCAGGATTTGTTTTCAGGGCAGGTGTCATTTACAGGCCTGTAATGATTTGGAATATCCACTGACCATTAGCGCTGGGATTAAAGCTGCTGTTGTGTGAAACGGCCACAAGGTGGCAGCAGTTCTCCCTTACCAAATCTGGTTACTAGGGCAGCAGAGCCTCAATGGAAGTCGCGTTCTAGATTGGAATGTAGAACGGAATGTACCAGGAGAAAGCCCCTCAAGTTTTTCTCACTAATTCTTGTTCGTGTTTTTAATTTAATTTTTTATTTTTATTACAGCAAGTTTGAGTACAACGTTTAGCTTGTTGTAGGTGTGCAAGAGGTGGTTCTTTTACACATATACATATGTCTGTTCTTCCTGGAATTCTTTTCCCATGTTCGTTATGACAGAATGATGAGTAGTCTTCTCTTGCTACTCCGTAGGTCTTTGGTGATTATATACGTCTACTGTGTTTGTATATGTCTGTTAACCCCAATATCGTAATGAATTCAATCCTCTCACCTTTCCTTTGGTGAACCATAAGTTTGTTTAATGAATCTGTGATTGCCTTTCTCCGTGGAAATATCTGCCCTGGTATCAATTTATAGGTAACACCTATAAGTGATATGATATGATATGTGTCTTTCACATTCTGACTTACTCCAAGTCACATGATTACCTCTAGACTCATCTACGGTGCTGCAAATGGCATTGTGTGCTTTTTTTCCTTGGCTAATATTCAGTCTTAGCGAGGTCCATTTTTTGCAATGTGATTCCCTGAGGGCTGAGGATTAGCGGACCTGGGCAGCCTGACCCTGCCGGCAAGCCCTCCCCAGGTGTGCCTGGGTTGAGGTCAATATAAACAGCACTCCAGGCAGCAATAGCCCCTGCAGCTGTGCCTGACTCCATATTCTCTGCCCCGGCAGCAGTCTCGGGGCTGTGCTGGTGGGAGGGTGTGAGGGTCCACGGCTTTGTG
This sequence comes from Mesoplodon bidens, assembly GCF_964165515.1. Taxonomy (NCBI): domain Eukaryota; kingdom Metazoa; phylum Chordata; class Mammalia; order Artiodactyla; family Ziphiidae; genus Mesoplodon; species Mesoplodon bidens. The sequence goes on along the minus strand of NW_027672577.1, from coordinate 47,841 downwards.
GGTGGCCCGGTGTGAGTGGGGCTCTGCTGGACTTTCTGCAGGAGTTGCCAGTCTGCCACCTGTAAAGAAGAGGATGTGTCACCCATAACTTCCACTGGAGTATCTCTCCGGGCTGAGGTGAGTAAGGAAAAAAAGGATTGGGGGCCGGGACAGGAGGGGTATCTCAGGCAGGGCAATGGAAAACTTCCAGAAGAGCGCCCGTGGCCAGGACCATCCTGGCTGACCTGCAGGTACCAAGTTGGCCTGCGTGATTTCGCTGGTGTGGCTCCACGGCCCTTCCTCTAGGCTTTCAAGCCCTTGTACATATTCAGGTGTTTCACCTGGGAAGGGTGGGAACAGTTCAGCAGCAGCTGGCCTGGGGCTCAGCTCACGTTTACTCACAGAGGCCTCGGCACGGTCCCCCAGCTTTGCAATAAGGACGCTCCTTGCGTGGGCGGGTGGGGCTGCTGGCTGTATGGGAGATGATTCCCCACCTCTGACCAATTTCAGAATTGTTTACCCCTGGAGCAAGTGCCTTGGTAGTGTTTTCCTCTGTATAACTGTTAGGTTCAGTTTTTTTTTTCTTTTTTCTTTGAAGTTAGATTTTATTCCTCTTTTATGTATTTATAGATATAAGCATGGAAATAATTCATTCTTATAAATACATCAGTGTGAATGGAAGAACTTTTTTTCTGTTTTATTTTTACATTTTATTTTTAAAAATTTTGAAATTTAATTTTATTTATTTTTTTATACACTAGGTTATTATTAGTTATCTATTTTATGCATAGACATGTATATAGGTCAATCCAAATCTCCCAACTCATCCCGCCACCACCACCCCTTGGCTTCCCCCACTTTGTGTCCATACGTTTGTTCTCTACCTCTGTGTCTCTATTTCTGCCCTGCAAACCAGTTCATCTGTAGCATTTTTCTAGGTTGCACATATAGGCATTAATATACAATATTTGTTTTTCTCTTTCTGACTTACTTCACTCTGTATGACAGTCTCTAGATCCATCAACTTCTCTACAAATGTCTCAGTTTCATTCCTTTTTATGGCTGAGTAATATTCCATTTTATATATGTACCACATCTTTATCCATTCGTCTGTCTGTGGGCATTTAGGTTGCTTCCATTACCTGGCTATTGTAAATAGTGCTGCAATGAACTTTGTGGTGAATGTGTCTCTGTGATTTATGGTTTTCTCTGGGTATATGCCCAGAAGTGGGATTGCTGGATCCTATGGTAATTCTCTTTTTAGTTTTTTAAAGGAACCTCCATACTGTTCTCCATAGTGACTGTATCAATTTACATTCCCACCAATACGGAAGAGGGTTCCTTTTGTCCACACCCTCCCCAGAATTTGTTGTTTGTAGATTATCTGATGATGCCGATTCTAACAGGTGTGAGGTCTTACCTCATTGTAGTTTTGATTTGCATTTCTCTAATAATTAGTGATGTTGAGCAGCTTTTCATGTGCGTCTTGGCCATCTCTGTGTCTTCTTTGAAGAAACGTCTATTTAGATCTTCTGCCCATTTTTGTATTGGGTTGTTTGTTGTATTAATATTAAGCTGCATGAGCTGTATATATATATTGGAGATTAAACCTTTGTCCATTGATTCGTTTGTGGACGTTTTCGCCCCTTCTGAGGGTTACCTTTTTCCATTCCCGTTTTTTTAACAAAGAAAGAAAGAAAGCAAAAGAATCAGAACACTAATGTGCGTGAAATATGCCTCTTGAAACTATCGTTTTGAAATATGGACGTCTTTTGAATTTTTTGGTCGATATATGACCCCAGGATTTGTTTTCAGGTCAGGTGTCATTTACAGGCTTGTAATGATTTGGAATATCCACTGACCATTAGCGCTGGGATTAAAGCTGCTGTTGTGTGAAACGGCCACAAGGTGGCAGCAGTTCTCCCTTACCAAATCTGGTTACTAGGGCAGCAGAGCCTCAATGGAAGTCGCGTTCTAGATTGGAATGTAGAACGGAATGTGCCAGGAGAAAGCCCCTCCAGTTTGTCTCACTACTTCTTGTTCGTGTTTTTAATTTAATTTTTTATTTTTTATTACAGCAAGTTTGAGTACAACGTTTAGCTTGTTGTAGGTGTGCAAGAGGTGGTTCTTTTACACATATACATATGTCTGTTCTTCCTGGGATCCTTTTCCCATGTACGTTATGACAGAATGTTGAGTAGTCTTCTCTTGGTACTCCGTAGGTCTTTGGTGATTATATATGTCTACTGTGTTTGTATATGTCTGTTAACCCCAATATCGTAATGAATTCAATCCTCACACCTTTCCTTTGGTGAACCATAAGTTTGTTTAATGAATCTGTGATTGCCCTTCTCCGTGGAAATATCTGCCCTGGTATCAATTTATAGGTAACACCTATAAGTGATATGATATGATATGTGTCTTTCACTTTCTGACTTACTCCAAGTCACGTGATTACCTCTAGACTCATCTACGGTGCTGCAAATGGCATTGTGTGCTTCTTTTCCTTGGCGAATATTCTGTCTTAGCGAGGTCCATTTTCTGCAATGTGATTCCCTGAGGGCTGAGGATTAGCTGACCTGGGCAGCCTGACCCTGCCGGCAAGCCCTCCCCAGGTGTGCCTGGGTTGAGGTCAATATAAACAGCACTCCAGGCAGCAATAGCCCCTGCAGCTGTGCCTGACTCCATATTCTCTGCCCCGGCAGCAGTCTCGGGGCTGTGCTGGTGGGAGGGTGTGAGGGTCCAAGGCTTTGTGTGTGGCCCGGTGTGAGTGGGGCTCTGCTGGACTTTCTGCAGGAGTTGCCAGGCTGCCACCTGTAAAGAAGACGATGTGTCACCCATAACTTCCACTGGAGTATCTCTCCGGGCTGAGGTGAGTAAGGAAAAAAAGGAGTGGGGGCCGGGACAGGAGGGGTATCTCAGGCAGGGCAATGGAAAACTTCCAGAAGAGCGCCCGTGGCCAGGACCATCCTGGCTGACCTGCAGGTACCAAGTTGGCCTGCGTGCTTTCGCTGGTGTGGCTCCACGGCCCTTCCTCTAGGCTTTCAAGCCCTTGTACATATTCAGGTGTTTCACCTGGGAAGGGTGGGAACAGTTCAGCAGCAGCTGGCCTGGGGCTCAGCTCACGTTTACTCACAGAGGCCTCGGCACGGTCCCCCAGCTTTGCAATAAGGACGCTCCTTGCGTGGGCGGGTGGGGCTGCTGGCTGTATGGTAGATGATTCCCCACTTCTGACCAATTTCAGAATTGTTTACCCCTGGAGCAAGTGCCTTGGTAGTGTTTTCCTCTGTATAACTGTTAGGTTCAGTTTTTTTTTTCTTTTTTGGTTGAAGTTAGATTTTATTCCTCTTTTATGTATTTATAGATATAAGCATGGAAATAATTCATTCTTATAAATACATCAGTGTGAATGGAAGAACTTTTTTTCTGTTTTATTTTTACATTTTATTTTTAAAAATTTTGAAATTTAATTTTATTTATTTTTTTATACACTAGGTTATTATTAGTTATCTATTTTATGCATAGACATGTATACAGGTCAATCCCAATCTCCCAACTCATCCCACCACCACCACCCCTTGGCTTCCCCCACTTTGTGTCGATACGTTTGTTCTCTACCTCTGTGTCTCTATTTCTGCCCTGCAACCCAGTTCATCTGTAGCATTTTTCTAGGTTCCACATATAGGCATTTATATACAATATTTGTTTTTCTCTTTCTGACGTACTTCACTCTGTATGACAGTCTCTAGATCCATCAACTTCTCTACAAATGACCCAGTTTCATTCCTTTTTATGGCTGAGTAATATTCCATTTTATATATGTACCACATCTTTATCCATTCGTCTGTCTGTGGGCATTTAGGTTGCTTCCATTACCTGGCTATTGTAAATAGTGCTGCAATGAACATTGTGGTGAATGTGTCTCTGTGATTTATGGTTTTCTCTGGGTATATGCCCAGAAGTGGGATTGCTGGATCCTATGGTAATTCTCTTTTTAGTTTTTTAAAGGAACCTCCATACTGTTCTCCATAGTGACTGTATCAATTTACATTCCCACCAATAGCGGAAGAGGGTTCCTTTTGTCCACACCCTTCCCAGAATTTGTTTGTAGATTATCTGATGATGCCGATTCTAACAGGTGTGAGGTCTTACCTCATTGTAGTTTTGATTTGCATTTCTCTAATAATTAGTGATGTTGAGCAGCTTTTCATGTGCGTCTTGGCCATCTCTGTGTCTTCTTTGAAGAAACGTCTCTTTAGATCTTCTGCCCATTTTTGTATTGGGTTGTTTGTTTAATTAATATTAAGCTGCATGAGCTGTATATATATATTGGAGATTAAACCTTTATCCATTGATTCGTTTGTGAACGTTTTCGCCCCTTCTGAGGGTTACCTTTTTCCATTCCCGTTTCTTTAACAAAGAAAGAAAGAAAGCAAAAGAATCAGAACACTAATGTGCGTGAAATATGCCTCTTGAAACTGTCGTTTTGAAATATGGACGTCTTTTGAATTTTTTGGTCGATATATGACCCCAGGATTTGTTTTCAGGGCAGGTGTCATTTACAGGCCTGTAATGATTTGGAATATCCACTGACCATTAGCGCTGGGATTAAAGCTGCTGTTGTGTGAAACGGCCACAAGGTGGCAGCAGTTCTCCCTTACCAAATCTGGTTACTAGGGCAGCAGAGCCTCAATGGAAGTCGCGTTCTAGATTGGAATGTAGAACGGAATGTGCCAGGAGAAAGCCCCTCAAGTTTGTCTCACTACTTCTTGTTCCTGTTTTTAATTTAATTTTTTATTTTTTATTACAGCAAGTTTGAGTACAACGTTTAGCTTGTTGTAGGTATGCAAGAGGTGGTTCTTTTACACATATACATATGTCTGTTCTTCCTGGGATCCTTTTCCCATGTACGTTATGACAGAATGTTGAGTAGTCTTCTCTTGGTTCTCCATAGGTCTTTGGTGATTATATATGTCTACTGTGTTTGTATATGTCTGTTAACCCCAATATCGTAATGAATTCAATCCTCATACCTTTCCTTTGGTGAACCATAAGTTTGTTTAATGAATCTGTGATTGCCCTTCTCCGTGGAAATATCTGCCCTGGTATCAATTTATAGGTAACATCTATAAGTGATATGATATGATATGTGTCTTTCACTTTCTGACTTACTCAAAGTCACGTGATTACCTCTAGACTCATCTATGGTGCTGCAAATGGCATTGTGTGCTTCTTTTCATGGCGAATATTCTGTCTTAGCGAGGTCCATTTTCTGCAATGTGATTCCCTGAGGGCTGAGGATTAGCTGACCTGGGCAGCCTGACCCTGCCGGCAAGACCTCCCCAGGTGTGCCTGGGTTGAGGTCAATATAAACAGCACTCCTGGCAGCAATAGCCCCTGCAGCTGTGCCTGATTCCATATTCTCTGCCCCGGCATCAGTCTCGGGGCTGTGCTGGTGGGAGGGTGTGAGGGTCCAAGGCTTTGTGGGTGGCCCGGTGTGAGTGGGCCTCTGCTGGACTTTCTGCAGGAGTTGCCAGTGTGCCACCTGTAAAGAAGATGATTTGTCACCCATAACTTCCACTGGAGTATCTCTCCGGGCTGAGGTGAGTAAGGAAAAAAAGGAGTGGGGGCCGGGACAGGAGGGGTATCTCAGGCAGGGCAATGGAAAACTTCCAGAAGAGCGCCCGTGGCCAGGACCATCCTGGCTGACCTGCAGGCACCAAGGTGGCCTGCGTGCTGTCGCTCGTGTGGCTCCACGGCCCTTCCTCTAGGCTTTCAAGCCCTTGTACATATTCAGGTGTTTCACCTGGGAAGGGTGGGAACAGTTCAGCAGCAGTTGACCTGGGGCTCAGCTCACGTTTACTCACAGAGGCCTCGGCACGGTCCCCCAGCTTTGCAATAAGGACGCTCCTTGCGTGGGCGGGCGGGGCTGCTGGCTCTATGGGAGATGATTCCCCACCTCTGACCAATTTCAGAATTGTTTACCACTGGAGCAAGTGCCTTGGTAGTGTTTTCCTCTGAATAACTGTTAGATTCAGTTTTTTTTATCTTTTTTGGTACAAGTTAGATTTTATTCCTCTTTTATGTATTTATGGATATAAGCATGGAAATAATTCATTCTTATAATTACATCAGTGTGAATGGAAGAACATTTTTTCTGTTTTATTTTTACATTTTATTTTCAAAATTTTTGAAATTTAATTTTATTTTTTTTATACAGTAGGTTATTATTAGTTATCTATTTTATGCATAGACATGTATACAGGTCAATCCCAATCTCCCAACTCATCCCACCACCACCACCCCATGGCTTCCCCCACTTTGTGTCGATACGTTTGTTCTCTACCTCTGTGTCTCTATTTCTGCCCTACAAACCTGTTCATCTGTAGCATTTTTCTAGGTTCCACATATAGGCATTAATATACAATATTTGTTTTTCTCTTTCTGACTTACTTCACTCTGTATGACAGTCTCTAGATCCATCAACTTCTCTACAAATGACCCAGTTTCATTCCTTTTTATGGCTGAGTAATATTCCATTTTATATATGTACCACATCTTTATCCATTCGTCTGTCTGTGGGCATTTAGGTTGCTTCCATTACCTGGCTATTGTAAATAGTGCTGCAATGAACATTGTGGTGAATGTGTCTTTGTGATTTATGGTTTTCTCTGGGTATATGCCCAGAAGTGGGATTGCTGGATCCTATGGTAATTCTGTTTTTAGTTTTTTAAAGGAACCTCCATACTGTTCCCAATAGTGACTGTATGAATTTACATTCCCACCAATAGCGGAAGAGGGTTCCTTTGTCCACACCCTCCCCAGAATTTGTTGTTTGTAGATTATCTGATGATGCCGATTCTAACAGGTGTGAGGTCTTACCTCATTGTAGTTTTGATTTGCATTTCTCTAATAATTAGTGATGTTGAGCAGCTTTTCATGTGCGTCTTGGCCATCTCTTTGTCTTCTTTGAAGAAACGTCTATTTAGATCTTCTGCGCATTTTTGTATTGGGTTGTTTGTTGTATTAATATTAAGCTGCATGAGCTGTATATATATATTGGAGATTAAACCTTTGTCCATTGATTCGTTTGTGGACGTTTTCGCCCCTTCTGAGGGTTACCTTTTTCCATTCCCGTTTTTTTAACAAAGAAAGAAAGAAAGCAAAAGAATCAGAACACTAATGTGCGTGAAATATGCCTCTTGAAACTGTCGTTTTGAAATATGGACGTCTTTTGAATTTTTTGGTCGATATATGACCCCAGGATTTGTTTTCAGGGCAGGTGTCATTTACAGGCCTGTAATGATTTGGAATATCCACTGACCATTAGCGCTGGGATTAAAGCTGCTGTTGTGTGAAACGGCCACAAGGTGGCAGCAGTTCTCCCTTACCAAATCTGGTTACTAGGCAGCAGAGCCTCAATGGAAGTCGCGTCCTAGATTGGAATTTAGAACGGAATGTGCCAGGAGAAAGCCCCTCCAGTTTGTCTCACTACTTCTTGTTCGTGTTTTTAATTTAATTTTTTAATTTTTATTACAGCAAGTTTGAGTACAACGTTTAGCTTGTTGTAGGTGTGCAAGAGGTGGTTCTTTTACACATATACATATGTCTGTTCTTCCTGGGATCCTTTTCCCATGTACGTTATGACAGAATGTTGAGTAGTCTTCTCTTGGTACTCCGTAGGTCTTTGGTGATTATATATGTCTACTGTGTTTGTATATGTCTGTTAACCCCAATATCGTAATGAATTCAATCCTCACACCTTTCCTTTGGTGAACCATAAGTTTGTTTAATGAATCTGTGATTGCCCTTCTCCGTGGAAATATCTGCCCTGGTATCAATTTATAGGTAACACCTATAAGTGGTATGATATGATATGTGTCTTTCACTTTCTGACTTACTCCAAGTCACGTGATTACCTCTAGACTCATCTACGGTGCTGCAAATGGCATTGTGTGCTTCTTTTCCTTGGCGAATATTCTGTCTTAGCGAGGTCCATTTTCTGCAATGTGATTCCCTGAGGGCTGAGGATTAGCTGACCTGGGCAGCCTGACCCTGCCGGCAAGCCCTCCCCAGGTGTGCCTGGGTTGAGGTCAATATAAACAGCACTCCAGGCAGCAATAGCCCCTGCAGCTGTGCCTGACTCCATATTCTCTGCCCCGTCAGCAGTCTCGGGGCTGTGCTGGTGGGAGGGTGTGAGGGTCCACGGCTTTGTGGGTGGCCCGGTGTGAGTGGGGCTCTGCTGGACTTTCTGCAGGAGTTGCCAGGCTGCCACCTGTAAAGAAGACGATGTGTCACCCATAACTTCCACTGGAATATCTCTCCGGGCTGAGGTGAGGAAGGAAAAAAAGGAGTGGGGGCCGGGACAGGAGGGGTATCTCAGGCAGGGCAATGGAAAGCTTCCAGAAGAGCGCCCGTGGCCAGGGCCATCCTGGCTGACCTGCAGGCACCAAGGTGGCCTGCGTGCTGTCGCTGGTGTGGCTCCATGGCCCTTCCTCTAGGCTTTCAAGCCCTTGTACATATTCAGGTGTTTCACCTGGGAAGGGTGGGAACAGTTCAGCAGCAGCTGGCCTGGGGCTCAGCTCACGTTTACTCACAGAGGCCTCGGCACGGTCCCCCAGCTTTGCAATAAGGACGCTCCTTGCGTGGGCGGGTGGGGCTGCTGGCTCTATGGGAGATGATTCCCCACCTCTGACCAATTTCAGAATTGTTTACCACTGGAGCAAGTGCCTTGGTAGTGTTTTCCTCTGTATAACTGTTAGGTTCAGTTTTTTTTTTTCTTTTTTGGTTCAAGTTAGATTTTATTCCTCTTTTATGTATTTATAGATATAAGCATGGAAATAATTCATTCTTATAAATACATCAGTGTGAATGGAAGAACTTTTTTTCTGTTTTATTTTTACATTTTATTTTTAAAAATTTTGAAATTTAATTTTATTTATTTTTTTATACACTAGGTTATTATTAGATATCTATTTTATGCATAGACATGTATACAGGTCAATCCCAATCTCCCAACTCATCCCACCACCACCACCCCATGGCTTCCCCCACTTTGTGTCGATACGTTTGTTCTCTACCTCTGTGTCTCTATTTCTGCCCTACAAACCTGTTCATCTGTAGCATTTTTCTAGGTTCCACATATAGGCATTAATATACAATATTTGTTTTTCTCTTTCTGACTTACTTCACTCTGTATGACAGTCTCTAGATCCATCAACTTCTCTACAAATGACCCAGTTTCATTCCTTTTTATGGCTGAGTAATATTCCATTTTATATATGTACCACATCTTTATCCATTCGTCTGTCTGTGGGCATTTAGGTTGCTTCCATTACCTGGCTATTGTAAATAGTGCTGCAATGAACATTGTGGTGAATGTGTCTTTGTGATTTATGGTTTTCTCTGGGTATATGCCCAGAAGTGGGATTGCTGGATCCTATGGTAATTCTGTTTTTAGTTTTTTAAAGGAACCTCCATACTGTTCCCAATAGTGACTGTATGAATTTACATTCCCACCAATAGCGGAAGAGGGTTCCTTTGTCCACACCCTCCCCAGAATTTGTTGTTTGTAGATTATCTGATGATGCCGATTCTAACAGGTGTGAGGTCTTACCTCATTGTAGTTTTGATTTGCATTTCTCTAATAATTAGTGATGTTGAGCAGCTTTTCATGTGCGTCTTGGCCATCTCTTTGTCTTCTTTGAAGAAACGTCTATTTAGATCTTCTGCGCATTTTTGTATTGGGTTGTTTGTTGTATTAATATTAAGCTGCATGAGCTGTATATATATATTGGAGATTAAACCTTTGTCCATTGATTCGTTTGTGGACGTTTTCGCCCCTTCTGAGGGTTACCTTTTTCCATTCCCGTTTTTTTAACAAAGAAAGAAAGAAAGCAAAAGAATCAGAACACTAATGTGCGTGAAATATGCCTCTTGAAACTGTCGTTTTGAAATATGGACGTCTTTTGAATTTTTTGGTCGATATATGACCCCAGGATTTGTTTTCAGGGCAGGTGTCATTTACAGGCCTGTAATGATTTGGAATATCCACTGACCATTAGCGCTGGGATTAAAGCTGCTGTTGTGTGAAACGGCCACAAGGTGGCAGCAGTTCTCCCTTACCAAATCTGGTTACTAGGCAGCAGAGCCTCAATGGAAGTCGCGTCCTAGATTGGAATTTAGAACGGAATGTGCCAGGAGAAAGCCCCTCCAGTTTGTCTCACTACTTCTTGTTCGTGTTTTTAATTTAATTTTTTAATTTTTATTACAGCAAGTTTGAGTACAACGTTTAGCTTGTTGTAGGTGTGCAAGAGGTGGTTCTTTTACACATATACATATGTCTGTTCTTCCTGGGATCCTTTTCCCATGTACGTTATGACAGAATGTTGAGTAGTCTTCTCTTGGTACTCCGTAGGTCTTTGGTGATTATATATGTCTACTGTGTTTGTATATGTCTGTTAACCCCAATATCGTAATGAATTCAATCCTCACACCTTTCCTTTGGTGAACCATAAGTTTGTTTAATGAATCTGTGATTGCCCTTCTCCGTGGAAATATCTGCCCTGGTATCAATTTATAGGTAACACCTATAAGTGATATGATATGATATGTGTCTTTCACTTTCTGACTTACTCCAAGTCACGTGATTACCTCTAGACTCATCTACGGTGCTGCAAATGGCATTGTGTGCTTCTTTTCCTTGGCGAATATTCTGTCTTAGCGAGGTCCATTTTCTGCAATGTGATTCCCTGAGGGCTGAGGATTAGCTGACCTGGGCAGCCTGACCCTGCCGGCAAGCCCTCCCCAGGTGTGCCTGGGTTGAGGTCAATATAAACAGCACTCCAGGCAGCAATAGCCCCTGCAGCTGTGCCTGACTCCATATTCTCTGCCCCGTCAGCAGTCTCGGGGCTGTGCTGGTGGGAGGGTGTGAGGGTCCACGGCTTTGTGGGTGGCCCGGTGTGAGTGGGGCTCTGCTGGACTTTCTGCAGGAGTTGCCAGGCTGCCACCTGTAAAGAAGACGATGTGTCACCCATAACTTCCACTGGAATATCTCTCCGGGCTGAGGTGAGGAAGGAAAAAAAGGAGTGGGGGCCGGGACAGGAGGGGTATCTCAGGCAGGGCAATGGAAAGCTTCCAGAAGAGCGCCCGTGGCCAGGGCCATCCTGGCTGACCTGCAGGCACCAAGGTGGCCTGCGTGCTGTCGCTGGTGTGGCTCCATGGCCCTTCCTCTAGGCTTTCAAGCCCTTGTACATATTCAGGTGTTTCACCTGGGAAGGGTGGGAACAGTTCAGCAGCAGCTGGCCTGGGGCTCAGCTCACGTTTACTCACAGAGGCCTCGGCACGGTCCCCCAGCTTTGCAATAAGGACGCTCCTTGCGTGGGCGGGTGGGGCTGCTGGCTCTATGGGAGATGATTCCCCACCTCTGACCAATTTCAGAATTGTTTACCACTGGAGCAAGTGCCTTGGTAGTGTTTTCCTCTGTATAACTGTTAGGTTCAGTTTTTTTTTTCTTTTTTGGTTCAAGTTAGATTTTATTCCTCTTTTATGTATTTATAGATATAAGCATGGAAATAATTCATTCTTATAAATACATCAGTGTGAATGGAAGAACTTTTTTTCTGTTTTATTTTTACATTTTATTTTTAAAAATTTTGAAATTTAATTTTATTTATTTTTTTATACACTAGGTTATTATTAGATATCTATTTTATGCATAGACATGTATACAGGTCAATCCCAATCTCCCAACTCATCCCACCACCACCACCCCATGGCTTCCCCCACTTTGTGTCGATACGTTTGTTCTCTACCTCTGTGTCTCTATTTCTGCCCTACAAACCTGTTCATCTGTAGCATTTTTCTAGGTTCCACATATAGGCATTAATATACAATATTTGTTTTTCTCTTTCTGACTTACTTCACTCTGTATGACAGTCTCTAGATCCATCAACTTCTCTACAAATGACCCAGTTTCATTCCTTTTTATGGCTGAGTAATATTCCATTTTATATATGTACCACATCTTTATCCATTCGTCTGTCTGTGGGCATTTAGGTTGCTTCCATTACCTGGCTATTGTAAATAGTGCTGCAATGAACATTGTGGTGAATGTGTCTTTGTGATTTATGGTTTTCTCTGGGTATATGCCCAGAAGTGGGATTGCTGGATCCTATGGTAATTCTGTTTTTAGTTTTTTAAAGGAACCTCCATACTGTTCCCAATAGTGACTGTATGAATTTACATTCCCACCAATAGCGGAAGAGGATTCCTTTGTCCACACCCTCCCCAGAATTTGTTGTTTGTAGATTATCTGATGATGCCGATTCTAACAGGTGTGAGGTCTTACCTCATTGTAGTTTTGATTTGCATTTCTCTAATAATTAGTGATGTTGAGCAGCTTTTCATGTGCGTCTTGGCCATCTCTTTGTCTTCTTTGAAGAAACGTCTATTTAGATCTTCTGCGCATTTTTGTATTGGGTTGTTTGTTGTATTAATATTAAGCTGCATGAGCTGTATATATATATTGGAGATTAAACCTTTGTCCATTGATTCGTTTGTGGACGTTTTCGCCCCTTCTGAGGGTTACCTTTTTCCATTCCCGTTTTTTTAACAAAGAAAGAAAGAAAGCAAAAGAATCAGAACACTAATGTGCGTGAAATATGCCTCTTGAAACTGTCGTTTTGAAATATGGACGTCTTTTGAATTTTTTGGTCGATATATGACCCCAGGATTTGTTTTCAGGGCAGGTGTCATTTACAGGCCTGTAATGATTTGGAATATCCACTGACCATTAGCGCTGGGATTAAAGCTGCTGTTGTGTGAAACGGCCACAAGGTGGCAGCAGTTCTCCCTTACCAAATCTGGTTACTAGGCAGCAGAGCCTCAATGGAAGTCGCGTCCTAGATTGGAATTTAGAACGGAATGTGCCAGGAGAAAGACCCTCCAGTTTGTCTCACTACTTCTTGTTCGTGTTTTTAATTTAATTTTTTATTTTTTATTACAGCAAGTTTGAGTACAACGTTTAGCTTGTTGTAGGTGTGCAAGAGGTGGTTCTTTTACACATATACATATGTCTGTTCTTCCTGGGATCCTTTTCCCATGTACGTTATGACAGAATGTTGAGTAGTCTTCTCTTGGTACTCCGTAGGTCTTTGGTGATTATATATGTCTACTGTGTTTGTATATGTCTGTTAACCCCAATATCGTAATGAATTCAATCCTCACACCTTTCCTTTGGTGAACCATAAGTTTGTTTAATGAATCTGTGATTGCCCTTCTCCGTGGAAATATCTGCCCTGGTATCAATTTATAGGTAACACCTATAAGTGATATGATATGATATGTGTCTTTCACTTTCTGACTTACTCCAAGTCACGTGATTACCTCTAGACTCATCTACGGTGCTGCAAATGGCATTGTGTGCTTCTTTTCCTTGGCGAATATTCTGTCTTAGCGAGGTCCATTTTCTGCAATGTGATTCCCTGAGGGCTGAGGATTAGCTGACCTGGGCAGCCTGACCCTGCCGGCAAGCCCTCCCCAGGTGTGCCTGGGTTGAGGTCAATATAAACAGCACTCCAGGCAGCAATAGCCCCTGCAGCTGTGCCTGACTCCATATTCTCTGCCCCGTCAGCAGTCTCGGGGCTGTGCTGGTGGGAGGGTGTGAGGGTCCACGGCTTTGTGGGTGGCCCGGTGTGAGTGGGGCTCTGCTGGACTTTCTGCAGGAGTTGCCAGGCTGCCACCTGTAAAGAAGACGATGTGTCACCCATAACTTCCACTGGAATATCTCTCCGGGCTGAGGTGAGGAAGGAAAAAAAGGAGTGGGGGCCGGGACAGGAGGGGTATCTCAGGCAGGGCAATGGAAAGCTTCCAGAAGAGCGACCGTGGCCAGGGCCATCCTGGCTGACCTGCAGGCACCAAGGTGGCCTGCGTGCTGTCGCTGGTGTGGCTCCATGGCCCTTCCTCTAGGCTTTCAAGCCCTTGTACATATTCAGGTGTTTCACCTGGGAAGGGTGGGAACAGTTCAGCAGCAGCTGGCCTGGGGCTCAGCTCACGTTTACTCACAGAGGCCTCGGCACGGTCCCCCAGCTTTGCAATAAGGACGCTCCTTGCGTGGGCGGGTGGGGCTGCTGGCTCTATGGGAGATGATTCCCCACCTCTGACCAATTTCAGAATTGTTTACCACTGGAGCAAGTGCCTTGGTAGTGTTTTCCTCTGTATAAATGTTAGGTTCAGTTTTTTTTTTCTTTTTTGGTTCAAGTTAGATTTTATTCCTCTTTTATGTATTTATAGATATAAGCATGGAAATAATTCATTCTTATAAATACATCAGTGTGAATGGAAGAACTTTTTTTCTGTTTTATTTTTACATTTTATTTTTAAAAATTTTGAAATTTAATTTTATTTATTTTTTTATACACTAGGTTATTATTAGATATCTATTTTATGCATAGACATGTATACAGGTCAATCCCAATCTCCCAACTCATCCCACCACCACCACCCCATGGCTTCCCCCACTTTGTGTCGATACGTTTGTTCTCTACCTCTGTGTCTCTATTTCTGCCCTACAAACCTGTTCATCTGTAGCATTTTTCTAGGTTCCACATATAGGCATTAATATACAATATTTGTTTTTCTCTTTCTGACTTACTTCACTCTGTATGACAGTCTCTAGATCCATCAACTTCTCTACAAATGACCCAGTTTCATTCCTTTTTATGGCTGAGTAATATTCCATTTTATATATGTACCACATCTTTATCCATTCGTCTGTCTGTGGGCATTTAGGTTGCTTCCATTACCTGGCTATTGTAAATAGTGCTGCAATGAACATTGTGGTGAATGTGTCTTGTGATTTATGGTTTTCTCTGGGTATATGCCCAGAAGTGGGATTGCTGGATCCTATGGTAATTCTGTTTTTAGTTTTTTAAAGGAACCTCCATACTGTTCCCAATAGTGACTGTATGAATTTACATTCCCACCAATAGCGGAAGAGGGTTCCTTTGTCCACACCCTCCCCAGAATTTGTTGTTTGTAGATTATCTGATGATGCCGATTCTAACAGGTGTGAGGTCTTACCTCATTGTAGTTTTGATTTGCATTTCTCTAATAATTAGTGATGTTGAGCAGCTTTTCATGTGCGTCTTGGCCATCTCTTTGTCTTCTTTGAAGAAACGTCTATTTAGATCTTCTGCGCATTTTTGTATTGGGTTGTTTGTTGTATTAATATTAAGCTGCATGAGCTGTATATATATATTGGAGATTAAACCTTTGTCCATTGATTCGTTTGTGGACGTTTTCGCCCCTTCTGAGGGTTACCTTTTTCCATTCCCGTTTTTTTAACAAAGAAAGAAAGAAAGCAAAAGAATCAGAACACTAATGTGCGTGAAATATGCCTCTTGAAACTGTCGTTTTGAAATATGGACGTCTTTTGAATTTTTTGGTCGATATATGACCCCAGGATTTGTTTTCAGGGCAGGTGTCATTTACAGGCCTGTAATGATTTGGAATATCCACTGACCATTAGCGCTGGGATTAAAGCTGCTGTTGTGTGAAACGGCCACAAGGTGGCAGCAGTTCTCCCTTACCAAATCTGGTTACTAGGCAGCAGAGCCTCAATGGAAGTCGCGTCCTAGATTGGAATTTAGAACGGAATGTGCCAGGAGAAAGCCCCTCCAGTTTGTCTCACTACTTCTTGTTCGTGTTTTTAATTTAATTTTTTATTTTTTATTACAGCAAGTTTGAGTACAACGTTTAGCTTGTTGTAGGTGTGCAAGAGGTGGTTCTTTTACACATATACATATGTCTGTACTTCCTGGGATCCTTTTCCCATGTACGTTATGACAGAATGTTGAGTAGTCTTCTCTTGGTACTCCGTAGGTCTTTGGTGATTATATATGTCTACTGTGTTTGTATATGTCTGTTAACCCCAATATCGTAATGAATTCAATCCTCACACCTTTCCTTTGGTGAACCATAAGTTTGTTTAATGAATCTGTGATTGCCCTTCTCCGTGGAAATATCTGCCCTGGTATCAATTTATAGGTAACACCTATAAGTGATATGATATGATATGTGTCTTTCACTTTCTGACTTACTCCAAGTCACGTGATTACCTCTAGACTCATCTACGGTGCTGCAAATGGCATTGTGTGCTTCTTTTCCTTGGCGAATATTCTGTCTTAGCGAGGTCCATTTTCTGCAATGTGATTCCCTGAGGGCTGAGGATTAGCTGACCTGGGCAGCCTGACCCTGCCGGCAAGCCCTCCCCAGGTGTGCCTGGGTTGAGGTCAATATAAACAGCACTCCAGGCAGCAATAGCCCCTGCAGCTGTGCCTGATTCCATATTCTCTGCCCCGGCATCAGTCTCGGGGCTGTGCTGGTGGGAGGGTGTGAGGGTCCAAGGCTTTGTGGGTGGCCCGGTGTGAGTGGGCCTCTGCTGGACTTTCTGCAGGAGTTGCCAGTGTGCCACCTGTAAAGAAGATGATTTGTCACCCATAACTTCCACTGGAGTATCTCTCCGGGCTGAGGTGAGTAAGGAAAAAAAGGAGTGGGGGCCGGGACAGGAGGGGTATCTCAGGCAGGGCAATGGAAAACTTCCAGAAGAGCGCCCGTGGCCAGGACCATCCTGGCTGACCTGCAGGCACCAAGGTGGCCTGCGTGCTGTCGCTCGTGTGGCTCCACGGCCCTTCCTCTAGGCTTTCAAGCCCTTGTACATATTCAGGTGTTTCACCTGGGAAGGGTGGGAACAGTTCAGCAGCAGTTGACCTGGGGCTCAGCTCACGTTTACTCACAGAGGCCTCGGCACGGTCCCCCAGCTTTGCAATAAGGACGCTCCTTGCGTGGGCGGGCGGGGCTGCTGGCTCTATGGGAGATGATTCCCCACCTCTGACCAATTTCAGAATTGTTTACCACTGGAGCAAGTGCCTTGGTAGTGTTTTCCTCTGAATAACTGTTAGATTCAGTTTTTTTTATCTTTTTTGGTACAAGTTAGATTTTATTCCTCTTTTATGTATTTATGGATATAAGCATGGAAATAATTCATTCTTATAATTACATCAGTGTGAATGGAAGAACATTTTTTCTGTTTTATTTTTACATTTTATTTTCAAAATTTTTGAAATTTAATTTTATTTTTTTTTATACAGTAGGTTATTATTAGTTATCTATTTTATGCATAGACATGTATACAGGTCAATCCCAATCTCCCAACTCATCCCACCACCACCACCCCATGGCTTCCCCCACTTTGTGTCCATGTCCATACGTTTGTTCTCTACCTCTGTGTCTCTATTTCTGCCCTGCAAACCAGTTCATCTGTAGCATTTTTCTAGGTTCCACATATAGGCATTAATATACAATATTTGGTTATCTCTTTCTGACTTACTTCACTCTGTATGACAGTCTCTAGATCCATCAACTTCTCTACAAATGACTCAGTTTCATTCCTTTTTATGGCTGAGTAATATTCCATTTTATATATGTACCACATCTTTATCCATTCGTCTGTCTGTGGGCATTTAGGTTGCTTCCATTACCTGGCTATTGTAAATAGTGCTGCAATGAACATTGTGGTGAATGTGTCTCTGTGATTTATGGTTTTCTCTGGGTATATGCCCAGAAGTGGGATTGCTGGATCCTATGGTAATTCTCTTTTTAGCTTTTTAAAGGATCCTCCATACTGTTCTCCATAGTGACTGTATCAATTTACATTCCCACCAATAGCGGAAGTGGGTTCCTTTTGTCCACACCCTCCCCAGAATTTGTTGTTTGTAGATTATCTGATGATGCCGATTCTAACAGGTGTGAGGTCTTACCTCATTGTAGTTTTGATTTGCATTTCTCTAATAATTAGTGATGTTGAGCAGCTTTTCATGTGCGTCTTGGCCATATCTGTGTCTTCTTTGAAGAAACGTCTCTTTAGATCTTCTGCCCATTTTTGTATTGGGTTGTTTGTTTTATTAATATTAAGCTGCATGAGCTGTTTATATGTATTGGAGATTAAACCTTTGTCCATTGATTTGTTTGTGAACGTTTTCGCCCATTCTGAGGGTTGCCTTTTTCCATTCCCGTTTTTTAACAAAGAAAGAAAGAAAGCAAAAGAATCAGAACACTAATGTGCGTGAAATATGCCTCTTGAAACTGTCGTTTTGAAATATGGACGTCTTTTGAATTTTTTGGTCGATATATGACCCCAGGATTTGTTTTCAGGGCAGGTGTCATTTACAGGCCTGTAATGATTTGGAATATCCACTGACCATAAGCGCTGGGATTAAAGCTGCTGTTCTGTGAAACGGCCACAAGGTGGCAGCAGTTCTCCCTTACCAAATCTGGTTACTAGGGCAGCAGAGCCTCAATGGAAGTCGCGTTCTAGATTGGAATTTAGAACGGAATGTGCCAGGAGAAAGCCCCTCAAGTTTGTCTCACTACTTCTTGTTCGTGTTTTTAATTTAATTTTTTATTTTTTATTACAGCAAGTTTGAGTACAACGTTTAGCTTGTTGTAGGTGTGCAAGAGGTGGTTCTTTTACACATATACATATGTCTGTTCTTCCTGGGATCCTTTTCCCATGTTCGTTATGACAGAATGTTGAGTAGTCTTCTCTTGGTACTCCGTAGGTCTTTGGTGAATATATACGTCTACTGTGTTTGTATATGTCTGTTAACCCCAATATCGTAATGAATTCAATCCTCACACCTTTCCTTTGGTGAACCATAAGTTTGTTTAATGAATCTGTGATTGCCCTTCTCCGTGGAAATATCTGCCCTAGTATCAATTTATAGGTAACACCTATAAGTGATATGATATGATATGTGTCTTTCACTTTCTGACTTACTCCAAGTCACGTGATTACCTCTAGACTCATCTACGGTGCTGCAAATGGCATTGTGTGCTTCTTTTCCTTGGCGAATATTCTGTCTTAGCAAGGTCCATTTTCTGCAATGTGATTCCCTGAGGGCTGAGGATTAGCTGACCTGGGCAGCCTGAGCCTGCCGGCAAGCCCTCCCCAGGTGTGCCTGGGTTGAGGTCAATATAAACAGCACTCCAGGCAGCAATAGCCCCTGCAGCTGTGCCTGACTCCATATTCTCTGCCCCGTCAGCAGTCTCGGGGCTGTGCTGGTGGGAGGGTGTGAGGGTCCACGGCTTTGTGGGTGGCCCGTTGTGAGTGGGGCTCTGCTGGACTTTCTGCAGGAGTTGCCAGGCTGCCACCTGTAAAGAAGAGGATGTGTCACCCATAACTTCCACTGGAGTATCTCTCCGGGCTGAGGTGAGGAAGGAAAAAAAGGAGTGGGGGCCGGGACAGGAGGGGTATCTCAGGCAGGGCAATGGAAAGCTTCCAGAAGAGCGCCCGTGGCCAGGACCATCCTGGCTGACCTGCAGGCACCAAGTTGGCCTGCGTGCTTTCGCTGGTGTGGCTCCACGGCCCTTCCTCTAGGCTTTCAAGCCCTTGTACATATTCAGGTGTTTCACCTGGGAAGGGTGGGAACAGTTCAGCAGCAGCTGGCCTGGGGCTCAGCTCACGTTTACTAACAGAGGCCTCGGCACGGTCCCCCAGCTTTGCAATAAGGACGCTCCTTGCGTGGGCGGGTGGGGCTGCTGGCTGTATGGGAGATGATTCCCCACCTCTGACCAATTTCAGAATTGTTTACCCCTGGAGCCAGTGCCTTGGTAGTGTTTTACTCTGTATAACTGTTTGGTTCAGTTTTTTTTTCTTTTTTGGTTCAAGTTAGATTTTATTCCTCTTTTATGTATTTATAGATATAAGCATGGAAATAATTCATTCTTATAAATACATCAGTGTGAATGGAAGAACATTTTTTCTGTTTTATTTTTACATTTTATTTTTAAAATTTTTGAAATTTAATTTTATTTATTTATTTTTTTTATACAGTAGGTTAGTATTAGTTATCTATTTTATGCATAGACATGTATACAGGTCAATCCCAATCTCCCAACTCATCCCACCACCACCACCCCATGGCTTCCCCCACTTTGTGTCCATACGTTTGTTCTCTACCTCTGTGTCTCTATTTCTGCCCTGCAAACCAGTTCATCTGTAGCATTTTTCTAGGTTCCACATATAGGCATTAATATACAATATTTGTTTTTCTCTTTCTGACTTACTTCACTCTGTATGACAGTCTCTAGATCCATCAACTTCTCTACAAATGACTCAGTTTCATTCCTTTTTATGGCTGAGTAATATTCCATTTTATATATGTACCACATCTTTATCCATTCGTCTGTCTGTGGGCATTTAGGTTGCTTCCATTACCTGGCTATTGTAAATAGTGCTGCAATGAACATTGTGGTGAATGTGTCTCTGATTTATGATTTTTTCTGGGTATATGCCCAGAAGTGGCATTGCTGGATCCTATGGTAATTCTCTTTTTAGTTTTTTAAAGGAACCTCCATACTGTTCTCCATAGTGACTGTATCAATTTACATTCCCACCAATAGCGGAAGAGGGTTCCTTTTGTCCACACCCTCCCCAGAATTTGTTGTTTGTAGATTATCTGATGATGCCGATTCTAACAGGTGTGAGGTCTTACCTCATTGTAGTTTTGATTTGCATTTCTCTAATAATTAGTGATGTTGAGCAGCTTTTCATGTGCGTCTTGGCCATCTCTGTGTCTTCTTTGAAGAAACGTCTATTTAGATCTTCTGCCCATTTTTGTATTGGGTTGTTTGTTTTATTAATATTAAGCTGCATGAGCTGTTTATATATATTGGAGATTAAACCTTTGTCCATTGATTCGTTTGTGAAAGTTTTCGCCCATTCTGAAGGTGGCCTTTTTCCATTCCCGTATTTTTAACAAAGAAAGAAAGAAATCAAAAGAAGCAGAACACTAATGTGCATGAAATATGCCTCTTGAAACTGTCGTTTTGAAATATGGACGTCTTTTGAATTTTTTGGTCGATATATGACCCCAGGATTTGTTTTCAGGGCAGGTGTCATTTACAGGCCTGTAATGATTTGGAATATCCACTGACCATTAGCGCTGGGATTAAAGCTGCTGTTCTGTGAAATGGCCACAAGGTGGCAGCAGTTCTCCCTTACCAAATCGGGTTAATAGGGCAGCAGAGCCTCAATGGAAGTCGCGTTCTAGATTGGAATGTAGAACGGAATGTACCAGGAGAAAGCCCCTCAAGTTTTTCTCACTAATTCTTGTTCGTGTTTTTAATTTAATTTTTTATTTTTTATTACAGCAAGTTTGAGTACAACGTTTAGCTTGTTGTAGGTGTGCAAGAGGTGGTTCTTTTACATATATACATATGTCTGTTCTTCCTGGGATCCTTTTCCCATGTTCGTTATGACAGAATGTTGAGTACTCTTCTCTTGGTACTCCGTAGGTCTTTGGTGATTATATACGTCTACTGTGTTTGTATATGTCTGTTAACCCCAATATCATAATGAATTCAATCCTCACACCTTTCCTTTGGTGAAGCATAAGTTTGTTTAATGAATCTGTGATTGCCCTTCTCCGTGGAAATATCTGCCCTGGTATCAATTTATAGGTAACACCTATAAGTGATATGATATCATATGTGTCTTTCACTTTCTGACTTACTCCAAGTCACGTGATTACCTCTACACTCATCTACGGTGCTGCAAATGGCATTGTGTGCTTCTTTTCCTTGGCGAATATTCTGTCTTAGCGAGGTCCATTTTCTGCAATGTGATTCCCTGAGGGCTGAGGATTAGCTGACCTGGGCAGCCTGACCCTGCCGGCAAGCCCTCCCCAGGTGTGCCTGGGTTGAGGTCAATATAAACAGCACTCCAGGCAGCAATAGCCCCTGCAGCTGTGCCTGACTCCATATTCTCTGCCCCGTCAGCAGTCTCGGGGCTGTGCTGGTGGGAGGGTGTGAGGGTCCACGGCTTTGTGGGTGGCCCGCTGTGAGTGGGGCTCTGCTGGACTTTCTGCAGGAGTTGCCAGGCTGCCACCTGTAAAGAAGACGATGTGTCACCCATAACTTCCACTGGAATATCTCTCCGGGCTGAGGTGAGGAAGGAAAAAAAGGAGTGGGGGCCGGGACAGGAGGGGTATCTCAGGCAGGGCAATGGAAAGCTTCCAGAAGAGCGCCCGTGGCCAGGGCCATCCTGGCTGACCTGCAGGCACCAAGGTGGCCTGCGTGCTGTCGCTGGTGTGGCTCCATGGCCCTTCCTCTAGGCTTTCAAGCCCTTGTACATATTCAGGTGTTTCACCTGGGAAGGGTGGGAACAGTTCAGCAGCAGCTGGCCTGGGGCTCAGCTCATGTTTACTCATAGAGGCCTCGGCACGGTCCCCCAGCTTTGCAATAAGGACGCTCCTTGCGTGGGCGGGTGGGGCTGCTGGCTCTATGGGAGATGATTCCCCACCTCTGACCAATTTCAGAATTGTTTACCACTGGAGCAAGTGCCTTGGTAGTGTTTTCCTCTGTATAACTGTTAGGTTCAGTTTTTTTTTTCTTTTTTGGTTC
The DNA here is from genome assembly GCF_964165515.1 of Mesoplodon bidens. Classification (NCBI taxonomy): domain Eukaryota; kingdom Metazoa; phylum Chordata; class Mammalia; order Artiodactyla; family Ziphiidae; genus Mesoplodon; species Mesoplodon bidens. The sequence goes on along the minus strand of NW_027672577.1, from coordinate 25,398 downwards.
AAGTTAGATTTTATTCCTCTTTTATGTATTTATAGATATAAGCATGGAAATAATTCATTCTTATAAATACATCAGTGTGAATGGAAGAACTTTTTTTCTGTTTTATTTTTACATTTTATTTTTAAAAATTTTGAAATTTAATTTTATTTATTTTTTTATACACTAGGTTATTATTAGATATCTATTTTATGCATAGACATGTATACAGGTCAATCCCAATCTCCCAACTCATCCCACCACCACCACCCCATGGCTTCCCCCACTTTGTGTCGATACGTTTGTTCTCTACCTCTGTGTCTCTATTTCTGCCCTACAAACCTGTTCATCTGTAGCATTTTTCTAGGTTCCACATATAGGCATTAATATACAATATTTGTTTTTCTCTTTCTGACTTACTTCACTCTGTATGACAGTCTCTAGATCCATCAACTTCTCTACAAATGACCCAGTTTCATTCCTTTTTATGGCTGAGTAATATTCCATTTTATATATGTACCACATCTTTATCCATTCGTCTGTCTGTGGGCATTTAGGTTGCTTCCATTACCTGGCTATTGTAAATAGTGCTGCAATGAACATTGTGGTGAATGTGTCTTGTGATTTATGGTTTTCTCTGGGTATATGCCCAGAAGTGGGATTGCTGGATCCTATGGTAATTCTGTTTTTAGTTTTTTAAAGGAACCTCCATACTGTTCCCAATAGTGACTGTATGAATTTACATTCCCACCAATAGCGGAAGAGGGTTCCTTTGTCCACACCCTCCCCAGAATTTGTTGTTTGTAGATTATCTGATGATGCCGATTCTAACAGGTGTGAGGTCTTACCTCATTGTAGTTTTGATTTGCATTTCTCTAATAATTAGTGATGTTGAGCAGCTTTTCATGTGCGTCTTGGCCATCTCTTTGTCTTCTTTGAAGAAACGTCTATTTAGATCTTCTGCGCATTTTTGTATTGGGTTGTTTGTTGTATTAATATTAAGCTGCATGAGCTGTATATATATATTGGAGATTAAACCTTTGTCCATTGATTCGTTTGTGGACGTTTTCGCCCCTTCTGAGGGTTACCTTTTTCCATTCCCGTTTTTTTAACAAAGAAAGAAAGAAAGCAAAAGAATCAGAACACTAATGTGCGTGAAATATGCCTCTTGAAACTGTCGTTTTGAAATATGGACGTCTTTTGAATTTTTTGGTCGATATATGACCCCAGGATTTGTTTTCAGGGCAGGTGTCATTTACAGGCCTGTAATGATTTGGAATATCCACTGACCATTAGCGCTGGGATTAAAGCTGCTGTTGTGTGAAACGGCCACAAGGTGGCAGCAGTTCTCCCTTACCAAATCTGGTTACTAGGCAGCAGAGCCTCAATGGAAGTCGCGTCCTAGATTGGAATTTAGAACGGAATGTGCCAGGAGAAAGCCCCTCCAGTTTGTCTCACTACTTCTTGTTCGTGTTTTTAATTTAATTTTTTATTTTTTATTACAGCAAGTTTGAGTACAACGTTTAGCTTGTTGTAGGTGTGCAAGAGGTGGTTCTTTTACACATATACATATGTCTGTTCTTCCTGGGATCCTTTTCCCATGTACGTTATGACAGAATGTTGAGTAGTCTTCTCTTGGTACTCCGTAGGTCTTTGGTGATTATATATGTCTACTGTGTTTGTATATGTCTGTTAACCCCAATATCGTAATGAATTCAATCCTCACACCTTTCCTTTGGTGAACCATAAGTTTGTTTAATGAATCTGTGATTGCCCTTCTCCGTGGAAATATCTGCCCTGGTATCAATTTATAGGTAACACCTATAAGTGGTATGATATGATATGTGTCTTTCACTTTCTGACTTACTCCAAGTCACGTGATTACCTCTAGACTCATCTACGGTGCTGCAAATGGCATTGTGTGCTTCTTTTCCTTGGCGAATATTCTGTCTTAGCGAGGTCCATTTTCTGCAATGTGATTCCCTGAGGGCTGAGGATTAGCTGACCTGGGCAGCCTGACCCTGCCGGCAAGCCCTCCCCAGGTGTGCCTGGGTTGAGGTCAATATAAACAGCACTCCAGGCAGCAATAGCCCCTGCAGCTGTGCCTGACTCCATATTCTCTGCCCCGTCAGCAGTCTCGGGGCTGTGCTGGTGGGAGGGTGTGAGGGTCCACGGCTTTGTGGGTGGCCCGGTGTGAGTGGGGCTCTGCTGGACTTTCTGCAGGAGTTGCCAGGCTGCCACCTGTAAAGAAGACGATGTGTCACCCATAACTTCCACTGGAATATCTCTCCGGGCTGAGGTGAGGAAGGAAAAAAAGGAGTGGGGGCCGGGACAGGAGGGGTATCTCAGGCAGGGCAATGGAAAGCTTCCAGAAGAGCGCCCGTGGCCAGGGCCATCCTGGCTGACCTGCAGGCACCAAGGTGGCCTGCGTGCTGTCGCTGGTGTGGCTCCATGGCCCTTCCTCTAGGCTTTCAAGCCCTTGTACATATTCAGGTGTTTCACCTGGGAAGGGTGGGAACAGTTCAGCAGCAGCTGGCCTGGGGCTCAGCTCACGTTTACTCACAGAGGCCTCGGCACGGTCCCCCAGCTTTGCAATAAGGACGCTCCTTGCGTGGGCGGGTGGGGCTGCTGGCTGTATGGGAGATGATTCCCCACCTCTGACCAATTTCAGAATTGTTTACCCCTGGAGCCAGTGCCTTGGTAGTGTTTTACTCTGTATAACTGTTTGGTTCAGTTTTTTTTTCTTTTTTGGTTCAAGTTAGATTTTATTCCTCTTTTATGTATTTATAGATATAAGCATGGAAATAATTCATTCTTATAAATACATCAGTGTGAATGGAAGAACTTTTTTTCTGTTTTATTTTTACATTTTATTTTTAAAAATTTTGAAATTTAATTTTATTTATTTTTTTATACACTAGGTTATTATTAGATATCTATTTTATGCATAGACATGTATACAGGTCAATCCCAATCTCCCAACTCATCCCACCACCACCACCCCATGGCTTCCCCCACTTTGTGTCGATACGTTTGTTCTCTACCTCTGTGTCTCTATTTCTGCCCTACAAACCTGTTCATCTGTAGCATTTTTCTAGGTTCCACATATAGGCATTAATATACAATATTTGTTTTTCTCTTTCTGACTTACTTCACTCTGTATGACAGTCTCTAGATCCATCAACTTCTCTACAAATGACCCAGTTTCATTCCTTTTTATGGCTGAGTAATATTCCATTTTATATATGTACCACATCTTTATCCATTCGTCTGTCTGTGGGCATTTAGGTTGCTTCCATTACCTGGCTATTGTAAATAGTGCTGCAATGAACATTGTGGTGAATGTGTCTTGTGATTTATGGTTTTCTCTGGGTATATGCCCAGAAGTGGGATTGCTGGATCCTATGGTAATTCTGTTTTTAGTTTTTTAAAGGAACCTCCATACTGTTCCCAATAGTGACTGTATGAATTTACATTCCCACCAATAGCGGAAGAGGGTTCCTTTGTCCACACCCTCCCCAGAATTTGTTGTTTGTAGATTATCTGATGATGCCGATTCTAACAGGTGTGAGGTCTTACCTCATTGTAGTTTTGATTTGCATTTCTCTAATAATTAGTGATGTTGAGCAGCTTTTCATGTGCGTCTTGGCCATCTCTTTGTCTTCTTTGAAGAAACGTCTATTTAGATCTTCTGCGCATTTTTGTATTGGGTTGTTTGTTGTATTAATATTAAGCTGCATGAGCTGTATATATATATTGGAGATTAAACCTTTGTCCATTGATTCGTTTGTGGACGTTTTCGCCCCTTCTGAGGGTTACCTTTTTCCATTCCCGTTTTTTTAACAAAGAAAGAAAGAAAGCAAAAGAATCAGAACACTAATGTGCGTGAAATATGCCTCTTGAAACTGTCGTTTTGAAATATGGACGTCTTTTGAATTTTTTGGTCGATATATGACCCCAGGATTTGTTTTCAGGGCAGGTGTCATTTACAGGCCTGTAATGATTTGGAATATCCACTGACCATTAGCGCTGGGATTAAAGCTGCTGTTGTGTGAAACGGCCACAAGGTGGCAGCAGTTCTCCCTTACCAAATCTGGTTACTAGGCAGCAGAGCCTCAATGGAAGTCGCGTCCTAGATTGGAATTTAGAACGGAATGTGCCAGGAGAAAGCCCCTCCAGTTTGTCTCACTACTTCTTGTTCGTGTTTTTAATTTAATTTTTTATTTTTTATTACAGCAAGTTTGAGTACAACGTTTAGCTTGTTGTAGGTGTGCAAGAGGTGGTTCTTTTACACATATACATATGTCTGTTCTTCCTGGGATCCTTTTCCCATGTACGTTATGACAGAATGTTGAGTAGTCTTCTCTTGGTACTCCGTAGGTCTTTGGTGATTATATATGTCTACTGTGTTTGTATATGTCTGTTAACCCCAATATCGTAATGAATTCAATCCTCACACCTTTCCTTTGGTGAACCATAAGTTTGTTTAATGAATCTGTGATTGCCCTTCTCCGTGGAAATATCTGCCCTGGTATCAATTTATAGGTAACACCTATAAGTGGTATGATATGATATGTGTCTTTCACTTTCTGACTTACTCCAAGTCACGTGATTACCTCTAGACTCATCTACGGTGCTGCAAATGGCATTGTGTGCTTCTTTTCCTTGGCGAATATTCTGTCTTAGCGAGGTCCATTTTCTGCAATGTGATTCCCTGAGGGCTGAGGATTAGCTGACCTGGGCAGCCTGACCCTGCCGGCAAGCCCTCCCCAGGTGTGCCTGGGTTGAGGTCAATATAAACAGCACTCCAGGCAGCAATAGCCCCTGCAGCTGTGCCTGACTCCATATTCTCTGCCCCGTCAGCAGTCTCGGGGCTGTGCTGGTGGGAGGGTGTGAGGGTCCACGGCTTTGTGGGTGGCCCGGTGTGAGTGGGGCTCTGCTGGACTTTCTGCAGGAGTTGCCAGGCTGCCACCTGTAAAGAAGACGATGTGTCACCCATAACTTCCACTGGAATATCTCTCCGGGCTGAGGTGAGGAAGGAAAAAAAGGAGTGGGGGCCGGGACAGGAGGGGTATCTCAGGCAGGGCAATGGAAAGCTTCCAGAAGAGCGCCCGTGGCCAGGGCCATCCTGGCTGACCTGCAGGCACCAAGGTGGCCTGCGTGCTGTCGCTGGTGTGGCTCCATGGCCCTTCCTCTAGGCTTTCAAGCCCTTGTACATATTCAGGTGTTTCACCTGGGAAGGGTGGGAACAGTTCAGCAGCAGCTGGCCTGGGGCTCAGCTCACGTTTACTCACAGAGGCCTCGGCACGGTCCCCCAGCTTTGCAATAAGGACGCTCCTTGCGTGGGCGGGTGGGGCTGCTGGCTCTATGGGAGATGATTCCCCACCTCTGACCAATTTCAGAATTGTTTACCACTGGAGCAAGTGCCTTGGTAGTGTTTTCCTCTGTATAACTGTTAGGTTCAGTTTTTTTTTTTCTTTTTTGGTTCAAGTTAGATTTTATTCCTCTTTTATGTATTTATAGATATAAGCATGGAAATAATTCATTCTTATAAATACATCAGTGTGAATGGAAGAACTTTTTTTCTGTTTTATTTTTACATTTTATTTTTAAAAATTTTGAAATTTAATTTTATTTATTTTTTTATACACTAGGTTATTATTAGATATCTATTTTATGCATAGACATGTATACAGGTCAATCCCAATCTCCCAACTCATCCCAACACCACCACCCCATGGCTTCCCCCACTTTGTGTCGATACGTTTGTTCTCTACCTCTGTGTCTCTATTTCTGCCCTACAAACCTGTTCATCTGTAGCATTTTTCTAGGTTCCACATATAGGCATTAATATACAATATTTGTTTTTCTCTTTCTGACTTACTTCACTCTGTATGACAGTCTCTAGATCCATCAACTTCTCTACAAATGACCCAGTTTCATTCCTTTTTATGGCTGAGTAATATTCCATTTTATATATGTACCACATCTTTATCCATTCGTCTGTCTGTGGGCATTTAGGTTGCTTCCATTACCTGGCTATTGTAAATAGTGCTGCAATGAACATTGTGGTGAATGTGTCTTTGTGATTTATGGTTTTCTCTGGGTATATGCCCAGAAGTGGGATTGCTGGATCCTATGGTAATTCTGTTTTTAGTTTTTTAAAGGAACCTCCATACTGTTCCCAATAGTGACTGTATGAATTTACATTCCCACCAATAGCGGAAGAGGGTTCCTTTGTCCACACCCTCCCCAGAATTTGTTGTTTGTAGATTATCTGATGATGCCGATTCTAACAGGTGTGAGGTCTTACCTCATTGTAGTTTTGATTTGCATTTCTCTAATAATTAGTGATGTTGAGCAGCTTTTCATGTGCGTCTTGGCCATCTCTTTGTCTTCTTTGAAGAAACGTCTATTTAGATCTTCTGCGCATTTTTGTATTGGGTTGTTTGTTGTATTAATATTAAGCTGCATGAGCTGTATATATATATTGGAGATTAAACCTTTGTCCATTGATTCGTTTGTGGACGTTTTCGCCCCTTCTGAGGGTTACCTTTTTCCATTCCCGTTTTTTTAACAAAGAAAGAAAGAAAGCAAAAGAATCAGAACACTAATGTGCGTGAAATATGCCTCTTGAAACTGTCGTTTTGAAATATGGACGTCTTTTGAATTTTTTGGTCGATATATGACCCCAGGATTTGTTTTCAGGGCAGGTGTCATTTACAGGCCTGTAATGATTTGGAATATCCACTGACCATTAGCGCTGGGATTAAAGCTGCTGTTGTGTGAAACGGCCACAAGGTGGCAGCAGTTCTCCCTTACCAAATCTGGTTACTAGGCAGCAGAGCCTCAATGGAAGTCGCGTCCTAGATTGGAATTTAGAACGGAATGTGCCAGGAGAAAGCCCCTCCAGTTTGTCTCACTACTTCTTGTTCGTGTTTTTAATTTAATTTTTTAATTTTTATTACAGCAAGTTTGAGTACAACGTTTAGCTTGTTGTAGGTGTGCAAGAGGTGGTTCTTTTACACATATACATATGTCTGTTCTTCCTGGGATCCTTTTCCCATGTACGTTATGACAGAATGTTGAGTAGTCTTCTCTTGGTACTCCGTAGGTCTTTGGTGATTATATATGTCTACTGTGTTTGTATATGTCTGTTAACCCCAATATCGTAATGAATTCAATCCTCACACCTTTCCTTTGGTGAACCATAAGTTTGTTTAATGAATCTGTGATTGCCCTTCTCCGTGGAAATATCTGCCCTGGTATCAATTTATAGGTAACACCTATAAGTGATATGATATGATATGTGTCTTTCACTTTCTGACTTACTCCAAGTCACGTGATTACCTCTAGACTCATCTACGGTGCTGCAAATGGCATTGTGTGCTTCTTTTCCTTGGCGAATATTCTGTCTTAGCGAGGTCCATTTTCTGCAATGTGATTCCCTGAGGGCTGAGGATTAGCTGACCTGGGCAGCCTGACCCTGCCGGCAAGCCCTCCCCAGGTGTGCCTGGGTTGAGGTCAATATAAACAGCACTCCAGGCAGCAATAGCCCCTGCAGCTGTGCCTGACTCCATATTCTCTGCCCCGTCAGCAGTCTCGGGGCTGTGCTGGTGGGAGGGTGTGAGGGTCCACGGCTTTGTGGGTGGCCCGGTGTGAGTGGGGCTCTGCTGGACTTTCTGCAGGAGTTGCCAGGCTGCCACCTGTAAAGAAGACGATGTGTCACCCATAACTTCCACTGGAATATCTCTCCGGGCTGAGGTGAGGAAGGAAAAAAAGGAGTGGGGGCCGGGACAGGAGGGGTATCTCAGGCAGGGCAATGGAAAGCTTCCAGAAGAGCGCCCGTGGCCAGGGCCATCCTGGCTGACCTGCAGGCACCAAGGTGGCCTGCGTGCTGTCGCTGGTGTGGCTCCATGGCCCTTCCTCTAGGCTTTCAAGCCCTTGTACATATTCAGGTGTTTCACCTGGGAAGGGTGGGAACAGTTCAGCAGCAGCTGGCCTGGGGCTCAGCTCACGTTTACTCACAGAGGCCTCGGCACGGTCCCCCAGCTTTGCAATAAGGACGCTCCTTGCGTGGGCGGGTGGGGCTGCTGGCTCTATGGGAGATGATTCCCCACCTCTGACCAATTTCAGAATTGTTTACCACTGGAGCAAGTGCCTTGGTAGTGTTTTCCTCTGTATAACTGTTAGGTTCAGTTTTTTTTTCTTTTTTGGTTCAAGTTAGATTTTATTCCTCTTTTATGTATTTATAGATATAAGCATGGAAATAATTCATTCTTATAAATACATCAGTGTGAATGGAAGAACTTTTTTTCTGTTTTATTTTTACATTTTATTTTTAAAAATTTTGAAATTTAATTTTATTTATTTTTTTATACACTAGGTTATTATTAGATATCTATTTTATGCATAGACATGTATACAGGTCAATCCCAATCTCCCAACTCATCCCACCACCACCACCCCATGGCTTCCCCCACTTTGTGTCGATACGTTTGTTCTCTACCTCTGTGTCTCTATTTCTGCCCTACAAACCTGTTCATCTGTAGCATTTTTCTAGGTTCCACATATAGGCATTAATATACAATATTTGTTTTTCTCTTTCTGACTTACTTCACTCTGTATGACAGTCTCTAGATCCATCAACTTCTCTACAAATGACCCAGTTTCATTCCTTTTTATGGCTGAGTAATATTCCATTTTATATATGTACCACATCTTTATCCATTCGTCTGTCTGTGGGCATTTAGGTTGCTTCCATTACCTGGCTATTGTAAATAGTGCTGCAATGAACATTGTGGTGAATGTGTCTTTGTGATTTATGGTTTTCTCTGGGTATATGCCCAGAAGTGGGATTGCTGGATCCTATGGTAATTCTGTTTTTAGTTTTTTAAAGGAACCTCCATACTGTTCCCAATAGTGACTGTATGAATTTACATTCCCACCAATAGCGGAAGAGGATTCCTTTGTCCACACCCTCCCCAGAATTTGTTGTTTGTAGATTATCTGATGATGCCGATTCTAACAGGTGTGAGGTCTTACCTCATTGTAGTTTTGATTTGCATTTCTCTAATAATTAGTGATGTTGAGCAGCTTTTCATGTGCGTCTTGGCCATCTCTTTGTCTTCTTTGAAGAAACGTCTATTTAGATCTTCTGCGCATTTTTGTATTGGGTTGTTTGTTGTATTAATATTAAGCTGCATGAGCTGTATATATATATTGGAGATTAAACCTTTGTCCATTGATTCGTTTGTGGACGTTTTCGCCCCTTCTGAGGGTTACCTTTTTCCATTCCCGTTTTTTTAACAAAGAAAGAAAGAAAGCAAAAGAATCAGAACACTAATGTGCGTGAAATATGCCTCTTGAAACTGTCGTTTTGAAATATGGACGTCTTTTGAATTTTTTGGTCGATATATGACCCCAGGATTTGTTTTCAGGGCAGGTGTCATTTACAGGCCTGTAATGATTTGGAATATCCACTGACCATTAGCGCTGGGATTAAAGCTGCTGTTGTGTGAAACGGCCACAAGGTGGCAGCAGTTCTCCCTTACCAAATCTGGTTACTAGGCAGCAGAGCCTCAATGGAAGTCGCGTCCTAGATTGGAATGTAGAACGGAATGTGCCAGGAGAAAGCCCCTCCAGTTTGTCTCACTACTTCTTGTTCGTGTTTTTAATTTAATTTTTTATTTTTTATTACAGCAAGTTTGAGTACAACGTTTAGCTTGTTGTAGGTGTGCAAGAGGTGGTTCTTTTACACATATACATATGTCTGTTCTTCCTGGGATCCTTTTCCCATGTACGTTATGACAGAATGTTGAGTAGTCTTCTCTTGGTACTCCGTAGGTCTTTGGTGATTATATATGTCTACTGTGTTTGTATATGTCTGTTAACCCCAATATCGTAATGAATTCAATCCTCACACCTTTCCTTTGGTGAACCATAAGTTTGTTTAATGAATCTGTGATTGCCCTTCTCCGTGGAAATATCTGCCCTGGTATCAATTTATAGGTAACACCTATAAGTGATATGATATGATATGTGTCTTTCACTTTCTGACTTACTCCAAGTCACGTGATTACCTCTAGACTCATCTACGGTGCTGCAAATGGCATTGTGTGCTTCTTTTCCTTGGCGAATATTCTGTCTTAGCGAGGTCCATTTTCTGCAATGTGATTCCCTGAGGGCTGAGGATTAGCTGACCTGGGCAGCCTGACCCTGCCGGCAAGCCCTCCCCAGGTGTGCCTGGGTTGAGGTCAATATAAACAGCACTCCAGGCAGCAATAGCCCCTGCAGCTGTGCCTGACTCCATATTCTCTGCCCCGTCAGCAGTCTCGGGGCTGTGCTGGTGGGAGGGTGTGAGGGTCCACGGCTTTGTGGGTGGCCCGGTGTGAGTGGGGCTCTGCTGGACTTTCTGCAGGAGTTGCCAGGCTGCCACCTGTAAAGAAGACGATGTGTCACCCATAACTTCCACTGGAATATCTCTCCGGGCTGAGGTGAGGAAGGAAAAAAAGGAGTGGGGGCCGGGACAGGAGGGGTATCTCAGGCAGGGCAATGGAAAGCTTCCAGAAGAGCGCCCGTGGCCAGGGCCATCCTGGCTGACCTGCAGGCACCAAGGTGGCCTGCGTGCTGTCGCTGGTGTGGCTCCATGGCCCTTCCTCTAGGCTTTCAAGCCCTTGTACATATTCAGGTGTTTCACCTGGGAAGGGTGGGAACAGTTCAGCAGCAGCTGGCCTGGGGCTCAGCTCACGTTTACTCACAGAGGCCTCGGCACGGTCCCCCAGCTTTGCAATAAGGACGCTCCTTGCGTGGGCGGGTGGGGCTGCTGGCTCTATGGGAGATGATTCCCCACCTCTGACCAATTTCAGAATTGTTTACCACTGGAGCAAGTGCCTTGGTAGTGTTTTCCTCTGTATAACTGTTAGGTTCAGTTTTTTTTTTCTTTTTTGGTTCAAGTTAGATTTTATTCCTCTTTTATGTATTTATAGATATAAGCATGGAAATAATTCATTCTTATAAATACATCAGTGTGAATGGAAGAACTTTTTTTCTGTTTTATTTTTACATTTTATTTTTAAAAATTTTGAAATTTAATTTTATTTATACACTAGGTTATTATTAGATATCTATTTTATGCATAGACATGTATACAGGTAAATCCCAATCTCCCAACTCATCCCACCACCACCACCCCATGGCTTCCCCCACTTTGTGTCGATACGTTTGTTCTCTACCTCTGTGTCTCTATTTCTGCCCTGCAAACCAGTTCATCTGTAGCATTTTTCTAGGTTCCACATATAGGCATTAATATACAATATTTGTTTTTCTCTTTCTGACTTACTTCACTCTGTATGACAGTCTCTAGATCCATCAACTTCTCTACAAATGACTCAGTTTCATTCCTTTTTATGGCTGAGTAATATTCCATTTTATATATGTACCACATCTTTATCCATTCGTCTGTCTGTGGGCATTTAGGTTGCTTCCATTACCTGGCTATTGTAAATAGTGCTGCAATGAACATTGTGGTGAATGTGTCTCTGTGATTTATGGTTTTCTCTGGGTATATGCCCAGAAGTGGGATTGCTGGATCCTATGGTAATTCTCTTTTTAGTTTTTTAAAGGAACCTCCATACTGTTCTCCATAGTGACTGTATCAATTTACATTCCCACCAATAGCGGAAGAGGGTTCCTTTTGTCCACACCCTCCCCAGAATTTGTTGTTTGTAGATTATCTGATGATGCCGATTCTAACAGGTGTGAGGTCTTACCTCATTGTAGTTTTGATTTGCATTTCTCTAATAATTAGTGATGTTGAGCAGCTTTTCATGTGCGTCTTGGCCATCTCTGTGTCTTCTTTGAAGAAACGTCTATTTAGATCTTCTGCGGATTTTTGTATTGGGTTGTTTGTTGTATTAATATTAAGCTGCATGAGCTGTATATATATATTGGAGATTAAACCTTTGTCCATTGATTCGTTTGTGGACGTTTTCGCCCCTTCTGAGGGTTACCATTTTCCATTCCCGTTTTTTTAACAAAGAAAGAAAGAAAGCAAAAGAATCAGAACACTAATGTGCGTGAAATATGCCTCTTGAAACTGTCGTTTTGAAATATGGACGTCTTTTGAATTTTTTGGTCGATATATGACCCCAGGATTTGTTTTCAGGGCTGGTGTCATTTACAGGCCTGTAATGATTTGGAATATCCACTGACCATTAGCGCTGGGATTAAAGCTGCTGTTGTGTGAAACGGCCACAAGGTGGCAGCAGTTCTCCCTTACCAAATCTGGTTACTAGGGCAGCAGAGCCTCAATGGAAGTCGCGTTCTAGATTGGAATGTAGAACGGAATGTACCAGGAGAAAGCCCCTCAAGTTTTTCTCACTAATTCTTGTTCGTGTTTTTAATTTAATTTTTTATTTTTATTACAGCAAGTTTGAGTACAACGTTTAGCTTGTTGTAGGTGTGCAAGAGGTGGTTCTTTTACACATATACATATGTCTGTTCTTCCTGGGATTCTTTTCCCATGTTCGTTATGACAGAATGATGAGTAGTCTTCTCTTGCTACTCCGTAGGTCTTTGGTGATTATATACGTCTACTGTGTTTGTATATGTCTGTTAACCCCAATATCGTAATGAATTCAATCCTCTCACCTTTCCTTTGGTGAACCATAAGTTTGTTTAATGAATCTGTGATTGCTTTTCTCCGTGGAAATATCTGCCCTGGTATCAATTTATAGGTAACACCTATAAGTGATATGATATGATATGTGTCTTTCACTTTCTGACTTACTCCAAGTCACGTGATTACCTCTAGACTCATCTACGGTGCTGCAAATGGCATTGTGTGCTTTTTTTCCTTGGCTAATATTCAGTCTTAGCGAGGTCCATTTTTTGCAATGTGATTACCTGAGGGCTGAGGATTAGCTGACCTGGGCAGCCTGACCCTGCCGGCAAGCCCTCCCCAGGTGTGCCTGGGTTGAGGTCAATATAAACAGCACTCCAGGCAGCAATAGCCCCTGCAGCTGTGCCTGACTCCATATTCTCTGCCCCGGCAGCAGTCTCGGGGCTGTGCTGGTGGTATGGTGTGAGGGTCCACGGCTTTGTGGGTGGCCCGGTGTGAGTGGGGCTCTGCTGGACTTTCTGCAGGAGTTGCCATTCTGCCACCTGTAAAGAAGAGGATGTGTCACCCATAACTTCCACTGGAGTATCTCTCCGGGCTGAGGTGAGTAAGGAAAAAAAGGATTGGGGGCCGGGACAGGAGGGGTATCTCAGGCAGGGCAATGGAAAACTTCCAGAAGAGCGCCCGTGGCCAGGACCATCCTGGCTGACCTGCAGGTACCAAGTTGGCCTGCGTGCTTTCGCTGGTGTGGCTCCACGGCCCTTCCTCTAGGCTTTCAAGCCCTTGTACATATTCAGGTGTTTCACCTGGGAAGGGTGGGAACAGTTCAGCAGCAGCTGGCCTGGGGCTCAGCTCACGTTTACTCACAGAGGCCTCGGCACGGTCCCCCAGCTTTGCAATAAGGACGCTCCTTGCGTGGGCGGGTGGGGCTGCTGGCTGTATGGGAGATGATTCCCCACCTCTGACCAATTTCAGAATTGTTTACCCCTGGAGCAAGTGCCTTGGTAGTGTTTTCCTCTGTATAACTGTTAGGTTCAGATTTATTTTTCTTTTTTGTTTGAAGTTAGATTTTATTCCTCTTTTATGTATTTATAGATATAAGCATGGAAATAATTCATTCTTATAAATACATCAGTGTGAATGGAAGAACTTTTTTTCTGTTTTATTTTTACATTTTATTTTTAAAAATTTTGAAATTTAATTTTATTTATTTTTTTATACACTAGGTTATTATTAGTTATCTATTTTATGCATATACATGTATACAGGTCAATCCCAATCTCCCAACTCATCCCACCACCACCACCCCTTGGCTTCCCCCACTTTGTGTCGATACGTTTCTTCTCTACCTCTGTGTCTCTATTTCTGCCCTGCAAACCAGTTCATCTGTAGCATTTTTCTAGGTTCCACATATAGGCATTTATATACAATATTTGTTTTTCTCTTTCTGACTTACTTCACTCTGTATGACAGTCTCTAGATCCATCAACTTCTCTACAAATGACTCAGTTTCATTCCTTTTTATGGCTGAGTAATATTCCATTTTATATATGTACCACATCTTTATCCATTCGTCTGTCTGTGGGCATTTAGGTTGCTTCCATTACCTGGCTATTGTAAATAGTGCTGCAATGAACATTGTGGTGAATGTGTCTCTGTGATTTATGGTTTTCTCTGGGTATATGCCCAGAAGTGGGATTGCTGGATCCTATGGTAATTCTCTTTTTAATTTTTTAAAGGAACCTCCATACTGTTCTCCATAGTGACTGTATCAATTTACATTCCCACCAATAGCGGAAGAGGGTTCCTTTTGTCCACACCCTTCCCAGAATTTGTTTGTAGATTATCTGATGATGCCGATTCTAACAGGTGTGAGGTCTTACCTCATTGTAGTTTTGATTTGCATTTCTCTAATAATTAGTGATGTTGAGCAGCTTTTCATGTGCGTCTTGGCCATCTCTGTGTCTTCTTTGAAGAAACGTCTATTTAGATCTTCTGCGCATTTTTGTATTGGGTTGTTTGTTGTATTAATATTAAGCTGCATGAGCTGTATATATATATTGGAGATTAAACCTTTGTCCATTGATTCGTTTGTGGACGTTTTCGCCCCTTCTGAGGGTTACCTTTTTCCATTCCCGTTTTTTTAACAAAGAAAGAAAGAAAGCAAAAGAATCAGAACACTAATGTGCGTGAAATATGCCTCTTGAAACTGTCGTTTTGAAATATGGACGTCTTTTGAATTTTTTGGTCGATATATGACCCCAGGATTTGTTTTCAGGGCAGGTGTCATTTACAGGCCTGTAATGATTTGGAATATCCACTGACCATTAGCGCTGGGATTAAAGCTGCTGTTGTGTGAAACGGCCACAAGGTGGCAGCAGTTCTCCCTTACCAAATCTGGTTACTAGGGCAGCAGAGCCTCAATGGAAGTCGCGTTCTAGATTGGAATGTAGAACGGAATGTGCAAGGAGAAAGCCCCTCAAGTGTGTCTCACTACTTCTTGTTCGTGTTTTTAATTTAATTTTTTATTTTTTATTACAGCAAGTTTGAGTACAACGTTTAGCTTGTTGTAGGTGTGCAAGAGGTGGTTCTTTTACACATATACATATGTCTGTTCTTCCTGGGATCCTTTTCCCATGTACGTTATGACAGAATGTTGAGTAGTCTTCTCTTGGTACTCCGTAGGTCTTTGGTGAGTATATATGTCTACTGTGTTTGTATATGTCTGTTAACCCCAATATCGTAATGAATTCAATCCTCACACCTTTCCTTTGGTGAACCAAAAGTTTGTTTAATGAATCTGTGATTGCCCTTCTCCGTGGAAATATCTGCCCTGGTATCAATTTATAGGTAACACCTATAAGTGATATGATATGATATGTGTCTTTCACTTTCTGACTTACTCCAAGTCACGTGATTACCTCTAGACTCATCTACGGTGCTGCAAATGGCATTGTGTGCTTCTTTTCCTGGCGAATATTCTGTCTTAGCGAGGTCCATTTTTTGCAATGTGATTCCCTGAGGGCTGAGGATTAGCTGACCTGGGCAGCCTGACCCTGCCGGCAAGCCCTCTCCTGGTGTGCCTGGGTTGAGGTCAATATAAACAGCACTCCAGGCAGCAATAGCCCCTGCAGCTGTGCCTGACTCCGTATTCTCTGCCCCGTCAGCAGTTTCGGGGCTGTGCTGGTGGGAGGGTGTGAAGGTCCACGGCTTTGTGGGTGGCCCGGTGTGAGTGGGGCTCTGCTGGACTTTCTGCAGGAGTTGCCAGGCTGCCACCTGTAAAGAAGAGGATGTGTCACCCATAACTTCCACTGGAATATCTCTCCGGGCTGAGGTGAGGAAGGAAAAAAAGGAGTGGGGGCCGGGACAGGAGGGGTATCTCAGGCAGGGCAATGGAAAGCTTCCAGAAGAGCGCCCGTGGCCAGGGCCATCCTGGCTGACCTGCAGGCACCAAGGTGGCCTGCGTGCTGTCGCTGGTGTGGCTCCATGGCCCTTCCTCTAGGCTTTCAAGCCCTTGTACATATTCAGGTGTTTCACCTGGGAAGGGTGGGAACAGTTCAGCAGCAGCTGGCCTGGGGCTCAGCTCACGTTTACTCACAGAGGCCTCGGCACGGTCCCCCAGCTTTGCAATAAGGACGCTCCTTGCGTGGGCGGGTGGGGCTGCTGGCTCTATGGGAGATGATTCCCCACCTCTGACCAATTTCAGAATTGTTTACCACTGGAGCAAGTGCCTTGGTAGTGTTTTCCTCTGTATAACTGTTAGGTTCAGTTTTTTTTTTCTTTTTTGGTTCAAGTTAGATTTTATTCCTCTTTTATGTATTTATAGATATAAGCATGGAAATAATTCATTCTTATAAATACATCAGTGTGAATGGAAGAACTTTTTTTCTGTTTTATTTTTACATTTTATTTTTAAAAATTTTGAAATTTAATTTTATTTATACACTAGGTTATTATTAGATATCTATTTTATGCATAGACATGTATACAGGTAAATCCCAATCTCCCAACTCATCCCACCACCACCACCCCATGGCTTCCCCCACTTTGTGTCGATACGTTTGTTCTCTACCTCTGTGTCTCTATTTCTGCCCTGCAAACCAGTTCATCTGTAGCATTTTTCTAGGTTCCACATATAGGCATTAATATACAATATTTGTTTTTCTCTTTCTGACTTACTTCACTCTGTATGACAGTCTCTAGATCCATCAACTTCTCTACAAATGACTCAGTTTCATTCCTTTTTATGGCTGAGTAATATTCCATTTTATATATGTACCACATCTTTATCCATTCGTCTGTCTGTGGGCATTTAGGTTGCTTCCATTACCTGGCTATTGTAAATAGTGCTGCAATGAACATTGTGGTGAATGTGTCTCTGTGATTTATGGTTTTCTCTGGGTATATGCCCAGAAGTGGGATTGCTGGATCCTATGGTAATTCTCTTTTTAGTTTTTTAAAGGAACCTCCATACTGTTCTCCATAGTGACTGTATCAATTTACATTCCCACCAATACGGAAGAGGGTTCCTTTTGTCCACACCCTCCCCAGAATTTGTTGTTTGTAGATTATCTGATGATGCCGATTCTAACAGGTGTGAGGTCTTACCTCATTGTAGTTTTGATTTGCATTTCTCTAATAATTAGTGATGTTGAGCAGCTTTTCATGTGCGTCTTGGCCATCTCTGTGTCTTCTTTGAAGAAACGTCTATTTAGATCTTCTGCGGATTTTTGTATTGGGTTGTTTGTTGTATTAATATTAAGCTGCATGAGCTGTATATATATATTGGAGATTAAACCTTTGTCCATTGATTCGTTTGTGGACGTTTTCGCCCCTTCTGAGGGTTACCATTTTCCATTCCCGTTTTTTTAACAAAGAAAGAAAGAAAGCAAAAGAATCAGAACACTAATGTGCGTGAAATATGCCTCTTGAAACTGTCGTTTTGAAATATGGACGTCTTTTGAATTTTTTGGTCGATATATGACCCCAGGATTTGTTTTCAGGGCTGGTGTCATTTACAGGCCTGTAATGATTTGGAATATCCACTGACCATTAGCGCTGGGATTAAAGCTGCTGTTGTGTGAAACGGCCACAAGGTGGCAGCAGTTCTCCCTTACCAAATCTGGTTACTAGGGCAGCAGAGCCTCAATGGAAGTCGCGTTCTAGATTGGAATGTAGAACGGAATGTACCAGGAGAAAGCCCCTCAAGTTTTTCTCACTAATTCTTGTTCGTGTTTTTAATTTAATTTTTTATTTTTATTACAGCAAGTTTGAGTACAACGTTTAGCTTGTTGTAGGTGTGCAAGAGGTGGTTCTTTTACACATATACATATGTCTGTTCTTCCTGGGATTCTTTTCCCATGTTCGTTATGACAGAATGATGAGTAGTCTTCTCTTGCTACTCCGTAGGTCTTTGGTGATTATATACGTCTACTGTGTTTGTATATGTCTGTTAACCCCAATATCGTAATGAATTCAATCCTCTCACCTTTCCTTTGGTGAACCATAAGTTTGTTTAATGAATCTGTGATTGCTTTTCTCCGTGGAAATATCTGCCCTGGTATCAATTTATAGGTAACACCTATAAGTGATATGATATGATATGTGTCTTTCACTTTCTGACTTACTCCAAGTCACGTGATTACCTCTAGACTCATCTACGGTGCTGCAAATGGCATTGTGTGCTTTTTTTCCTTGGCTAATATTCAGTCTTAACGAGGTCCATTTTTTGCAATGTGATTACCTGAGGGCTGAGGATTAGCTGACCTGGGCAGCCTGACCCTGCCGGCAAGCCCTCCCCAGGTGTGCCTGGGTTGAGGTCAATATAAACAGCACTCCAGGCAGCAATAGCCCCTGCAGCTGTGCCTGACTCCATATTCTCTGCCCCGGCAGCAGTCTCGGGGCTGTGCTGGTGGTAGGGTGTGAGGGTCCACGGCTTTGTGGGTGGCCCGGTGTGAGTGGGGCTCTGCTGGACTTTCTGCAGGAGTTGCCATTCTGCCACCTGTAAAGAAGAGGATGTGTCACCCATAACTTCCACTGGAGTATCTCTCCGGGCTGAGGTGAGTAAGGAAAAAAAGGATTGGGGGCCGGGACAGGAGGGGTATCTCAGGCAGGGCAATGGAAAACTTCCAGAAGAGCGCCCGTGGCCAGGACCATCCTGGCTGACCTGCAGGTACCAAGTTGGCCTGCGTGCTTTCGCTGGTGTGGCTCCACGGCCCTTCCTCTAGGCTTTCAAGCCCTTGTACATATTCAGGTGTTTCACCTGGGAAGGGTGGGAACAGTTCAGCAGCAGCTGGCCTGGGGCTCAGCTCACGTTTACTCACAGAAGCCTCGGCACGGTCCCCCAGCTTTGCAATAAGGACGCTCCTTGCGTGGGCGGGTGGGGCTGCTGGCTGTATGGGAGATGATTCCCCACCTCTGACCAATTTCAGAATTGTTTACCCCTGGAGCAAGTGCCTTGGTAGTGTTTTCCTCTGTATAACTGTTAGGTTCAGATTTATTTTTCTTTTTTGTTTGAAGTTAGATTTTATTCCTCTTTTATGTATTTATAGATATAAGCATGGAAATAATTCATTCTTATAAATACATCAGTGTGAATGGAAGAACATTTTTTCTGTTTTATTTTTACATTTTATTTTTAAAAATTTTGAAATTTAATTTTATTTATTTTTTTATACACTAGGTTATTATTAGTTATCTATTTTATGCATAGACATGTATACAGGTCAATCCCAATCTCCCAACTCATCCCACCACCACCACCCCTTGGCTTCCCCCACTTTGTGTCGATACGTTTCTTCTCTACCTCTGTGTCTCTATTTCTGCCCTGCAAACCAGTTCATCTGTAGCATTTTTCTAGGTTCCACATATAGGCATTTATATACAATATTTGTTTTTCTCTTTCTGACTTACTTCACTCTGTATGACAGTCTCTAGATCCATCAACTTCTCTACAAATGACTCAGTTTCATTCCTTTTTATGGCTGAGTAATATTCCATTTTATATATGTACCACATCTTTATCCATTCGTCTGTCTGTGGGCATTTAGGTTGCTTCCATTACCTGGCTATTGTATATAGTGCTGCAATGAACATTGTGGTGAATGTGTCTCTGTGATTTATGGTTTTCTCTGGGTATATGCCCAGAAGTGGGATTGCTGGATCCTATGGTAATTCTCTTTTTAATTTTTTAAAGGAACCTCCATACTGTTCTCCATAGTGACTGTATCAATTTACATTCCCACCAATAGCGGAAGAGGGTTCCTTTTGTCCACACCCTTCCCAGAATTTGTTTGTAGATTATCTGATGATGCCGATTCTAACAGGTGTGAGGTCTTACCTCATTGTAGTTTTGATTTGCATTTCTCTAATAATTAGTGATGTTGAGCAGCTTTTCATGTGCGTCTTGGCCATCTCTGTGTCTTCTTTGAAGAAACGTCTATTTAGATCTTCTGCGCATTTTTGTATTGGGTTGTTTGTTGTATTAATATTAAGCTGCATGAGCTGTATATATATATTGGAGATTAAACCTTTGTCCATTGATTCGTTTGTGGACGTTTTCGCCCCTTCTGAGGGTTACCTTTTTCCATTCCCGTTTTTTTAACAAAGAAAGAAAGAAAGCAAAAGAATCAGAACACTAATGTGCGTGAAATATGCCTCTTGAAACTGTCGTTTTGAAATATGGACGTCTTTTGAATTTTTTGGTCGATATATGACCCCAGGATTTGTTTTCAGGGCAGGTGTCATTTACAGGCCTGTAATGATTTGGAATATCCACTGACCATTAGCGCTGGGATTAAAGCTGCTGTTGTGTGAAACGGCCACAAGGTGGCAGCAGTTCTCCCTTACCAAATCTGGTTACTAGGGCAGCAGAGCCTCAATGGAAGTCGCGTTCTAGATTGGAATGTAGAACGGAATGTGCCAGGAGAAAGCCCCTCCAGTTTGTCTCACTACTTCTTGTTCGTGTTTTTAATTTAATTTTTTATTTTTTATTACAGCAAGTTTGAGTACAACGTTTAGCTTGTTGTAGGTGTGCAAGAGGTGGTTCTTTTACACATATACATATGTCTGTTCTTCCTGGGATCCTTTTCCCATGTACGTTATGACAGAATGTTGAGTAGTCTTCTCTTGGTACTCCGTAGGTCTTTGGTGAGTATATATGTCTACTGTGTTTGTATATGTCTGTTAACCCCAATATCGTAATGAATTCAATCCTCACACCTTTCCTTTGGTGAACCAAAAGTTTGTTTAATGAATCTGTGATTGCCCTTCTCCGTGGAAATATCTGCCCTGGTATCAATTTATAGGTAACACCTATAAGTGATATGATATGATATGTGTCTTTCACTTTCTGACTTACTCCAAGTCACGTGATTACCTCTAGACTCATCTACGGTGCTGCAAATGGCATTGTGTGCTTCTTTTCCTGGCGAATATTCTGTCTTAGCGAGGTCCATTTTTTGCAATGTGATTCCCTGAGGGCTGAGGATTAGCTGACCTGGGCAGCCTGACCCTGCCGGCAAGCCCTCTCCTGGTGTGCCTGGGTTGAGGTCAATATAAACAGCACTCCAGGCAGCAATAGCCCCTGCAGCTGTGCCTGACTCCGTATTCTCTGCCCCGTCAGCAGTTTCGGGGCTGTGCTGGTGGGAGGGTGTGAAGGTCCACGGCTTTGTGGGTGGCCCGGTGTGAGTGGGGCTCTGCTGGACTTTCTGCAGGAGTTGCCAGGCTGCCACCTGTAAAGAAGAGGATGTGTCACCCATAACTTCCACTGGAATATCTCTCCGGGCTGAGGTGAGGAAGGAAAAAAAGGAGTGGGGGCCGGGACAGGAGGGGTATCTCAGGCAGGGCAATGGAAAGCTTCCAGAAGAGCGCCCGTGGCCAGGAACATCCTGGCAGACCTGCAGGCACCAAGGTGGCCTGCGTGCTGTCACTGGTGTGGCTCCACGGCCCTTCCTCTAGGATTTCAAGCCCTTGTACATATTCAGGTGTTTCACCTGGGAAGGGTGGGAAAAGTTCAGCAGCAGCTGGCCTGGGGCTCAGCTCACGTTTACTCACAGAGGCCTCGGCACGGTCCCCCAGCTTTGCAATAAAGACGCTCCTTGCGTGGGCGGGCGGGGCTGCTGGCTGTATGGGAGATGATTCCCCACCTCTGACCAATTTCAGAATTGTTTACCCCTGGAGCAAGTGCCTTGGTAGTGTTTTCCTCTGAATAACTGTTAGGTTCAGTTTTTTTTATCTTTTTTGGTACAAGTTAGATTTTATTCCTCTTTTATGTATTTATGGATATAAGCATGGAAATAATTCATTCTTATAATTACATCAGTGTGAATGGAAGAACATTTTTTCTGTTTTATTTTTACATTTTATTTTTAAAATTTTTGAAATTTAATTTTATTTATTTATTTATACAGTAGGTTATTATTAGTTATCTATTTTATGCATAGACATGTATACAGGTCCATCCCAATCTCCCAACTCATCCCACCACCACCACCCCATGGCTTCCCCCACTTTGTGTCCATACGTTTGTTCTCTACCTCTGTGTCTCTATTTCTGCCCTGCAAACCAGTTCATCTGTACCATTTTTCTAGGTTCCACATATAGGCATTAATATACAATATTTGTTTTTCTCTTTCTGACTTACTTCACTCTGTATGACAGTCTCTAGATCCATCAACTTCTCTACAAATGACCCAGTTTCATTCCTTTTTATGGCTGAGTAATATTCCATTTTATATATGTACCACATCTTTATCCATTCGTCTGTCTGTGGGCATTTAGGTTGCTTCCATTACCTGGCTCTTGTAAATAGTGCTGCAATGAACATTGTGGTGAATGTGTCTTTGTGATTTATGGTTTTCTCTGAGTATATGCCCAGAAGTGGGATTGCTGGATCCTATTGTAATTCTGTTTTTAGTTTTTTAAAGGAACCTCCATACTGTTCTCCATAGTGACTGTATCAATTTACATTCCCACCAATAGCGGAAGAGGGTTCCTTTTGTCCACACCCTCCCCAGAATTTGTTGTTTGTAGATTATCTGATGATGCCGATTCTAACAGGTGTGAGGTCTTACCTCATTGTAGTTTTGATTTGCATTTCTCTAATAATTAGTGATGTTGAGCAGATTTTCATGTGCGTCTTGGCCATCTCTGTGTCTTCTTTGAAGAAACGTCTATTTAGATCTTCTGCGCATTTTTGTATTGGGTTGTTTGTTGTATTAATATTAAGCTGCATGAGCTGTATATATATATTGGCTATTAAACCTTTGTCCATTGATTCGTTTGTGGATGTTTTCGCCCCTTCTGAGGGTTACCTTTTTCCATTCCCGTTTTTTTTTTTTTTTTTTTTTTTTTTTTTTTTTTTTTGCTGTACGCGGGCCTCTCACTGCTGTGGCCTCTCCCGTTGCGGAGCACAGGCTCCGGACACACAGGTTCCGCGGCCATGGCTCGCGGGCCCAGGCGCTCCGCGGCATGTGGGACTTTCCGGGATAGGGGCACGAACCCGTGTCCCCTGCATCGGCAGGCGGACCCTCAACCACTGCGCCACCAGGGAAGCCCATTCCCGTTTTTTTAACAAAGAAAGAAAGAAAGCAAAAGAATCAGAACACTAATGTGTGTGAAATATGCGTCTTGAAACTGTCGTTTTGAAATATGGACGTCTTTTGAATTTTTTGGTCGATATATGACCCCAGGATTTGTTTTCAGGGCAGGTGTCATTTACAGGCCTGTAATGATTTGGAATATCCACTGACCATTAGCGCTGGGATTAAAGCTGCTGTTGTGTGAAACGGCCACAAGGTGGCAGCAGTTCTCCCTTACCAAATCTGGTTACTAGGGCAGCAGAGCCTCAATGGAAGTCGCGTTCTAGATTGGAATTTAGAACGGAATGTGCCAGGAGAAAGCCCCTCAAGTTTGTCTCACTACTTCTTGTTCGTGTTTTTAATTTAATTTTTTATTTTTTATTACAGCAAGTTTGAGTACAACGTTTAGCTTGTTGTAGGTGTGCAAGAGGTGGTTCTTTTACACATATACATATGTCTGTTCTTCCTGGGATCCTTTTCCCATGTACGTTATGACAGAATGTTGAGTAGTCTTCTCTTGGTACTCCGTAGGTCTTTGGTGATTATATATGTCTACTGTGTTTGTATATGTCTGTTAACCCCAATATCGTAATGAATTCAATCCTCACACCTTTCCTTTGGTGAACCATAAGTTTGTTTAATGAATCTGTGATTGCCCTTCTCCGTGGAAATATCTGCCCTGGTATCAATTTATAGGTAACACCTATAAGTGATATGATATGATATGTGTCTTTCACTTTCTGACTTACTCCAAGTCACGTGATTACCTCTAGATTCATCTACGGTGCTGCAAATTGCATTGTGTGCTTTTTTTCCTTGGCTAATATTCTGTCTTAGCGAGGTCCATTTTCTGCAATGTGATTCCCTGAGGGCTGAGGATTAGCTGACCTGGGCAGCCTGACCCTGCCGGCAAGCCCTCCCCAGGTGTGCCTGGGTTGAGGTCAATATAAACAGCACTCCAGGCAGCAATAGCCCCTGCAGCTGTGCCTGACTCCATATTCTCTGCCCCGGCATCAGTTTCGGGGCTGTGCTGGTGGGAGGGTGTGAGGGTCCAAGGCTTTGTGGGTGGCCCGGTGTGAGTGGGGCTCTGCTGGAATTTCTGCAGGAGTTGCCAGGCTGCCACCTGTAAAGAAGAGGATGTGTCACCCATAACTTCCACTGGAGTATCTCTCCGGGCTGAGGTGAGTAAGGAAAAACAGGAGTGGGGGCCGGGACAGGAGGGGTATCTCAGGCAGGGCAATGGAAAACTTCCAGAAGAGCGCCCGTGGCCAGGACCATCCTGGCTGACCTGCAGGTACCAAGTTGGCCTGCGTGCTTTCGCTGGTGTGGCTCCACGGCCCTTCCTCTAGGCTTTCAAGCCCTTGTACATATTCAGGTGTTTCACCTGGGAAGGGTGGGAACAGTTCAGCAGCAGCTGGCCTGGGGCTCAGCTCACGTTTACTCACAGAGGCCTCGGCACGGTCCCCCAGCTTTGCAATAAGGACGCTCCTTGCGTGGGTGGGTGGGGCTGCTGGCTGTATGGGAGATGATTCCCCACCTCTGACCAATTTCAGAATTGTTTACCCCTGGAGCAAGTGCCTTGGTATTGTTTTCCTCTGTATAACTGTTAGGTTCAGTTTTTTTTTTCTTTTTTGGTTGAAGTTAGATTTTATTCCTCTTTTATGTATTTATAGATATAAGCATGGAAATAATTCATACTTATAAATACATCAGTGTGAATGGAAGAACTTATTTTCTGTTTTATTTTTACATTTTATTTTTAAAATTTTTGAAATTTAATTTTATTTATTTTTTTATACACTAGGTTATTATTAGTTATCTATTTTATGCATAGACATGTATACAGGTCAATCCCAATCTCCCAACTCATCCCACCACCACCACCCCTTGGCTTCCCCCACTTTGTGTCGATACGTTTGTTCTCTACCTCTGTGTCTCTATTTCTGCCCTGCAAACCAGTTCATCTGTAGCATTTTTCTAGGTTCCACATATAGGCATTAATATACAATATTTGTTTTTCTCTTTCTGACTTACTTCACTCTGTATGACAGTCTCTAGATCCATCAACTTCTCTACAAATGACTCAGTTTCATTCCTTTTTATGGCTGAGTAATATTCCATTTTATATATGTACCACATCTTTATCCATTCGTCTGTCTGTGGGCATTTAGGTTGCTTCCATTACCTGGCTATTGTAAATAGTGCTGCAATGAACATTGTGGT
>NW_027672578.1:0-32665 GCF_964165515.1 Mesoplodon bidens | reverse complement strand
TCGTCACTGCCCTTAAAGGAGCTTGTCTTCTAGTTGGAAAGATGTGACATATACAATAATCTGAGGCATTAAGTAAATACATAGGTCTGAGGGCAGAAGATCCTGAAGGAAGCAAGCTGCAAAGAACTCATTTTGAATCCTGGCATTCATATTGGCAGATCTCCTCACACCTTTTTAGGACAGTTATAGACAAAGCAAGTAGGACTGGAGAATACACTACAATGGCCAAAATAAGATTTCATGTCATTTCAGCCTAGGGGATTCTTTCTAGGCTTTGAGCATATGATAATTTAAATGCCACCTAAATAGTAAATTTACTTTAATGCTGACAATGTAGAAAAGATATTTTGCTGCAAAAGTATACACAGTAGTAACAAGTGGATTTTGGAAGAAACTAATATTTTGTCTTATACTGATACTACACTATTGCCCTAGACCTAGCAGCAGCCTTTACTCTTTGTTGTTTTCTTCTAAGACTAAAGAGCCTCTTTATTTTTTTCCACCAACAGATCTCAGAGCAATCTGAGTGCACTGGCCAGTTGGGACACAATTATCATTAGAATTTTTGGCTAGAGAAGAAAGCTCCTAATTTAAGAATGGCTTTTTGCCTTCTGAGAGCTCAGAAGAGCAAATTGCAAGCCATCTACATTTATAAAACATGTTTTAGTATGGAAAATTTCAAACATCTACAGAAGTAAAAAGAAAGAAGTAGAAACGTTCATCAATTGTTCTCATCAAATGTCCATTTCAGGCCAATACATTTTCTCTACACCCTCTCTGACTACTACCGCCATAATCCCCAGCAATTTTAAAGCAAATCCCAGATTTCTTTTTCTCAGTGAAAACGTCAGTATACATATTTCTAAAATGCAAGAACTGCCCTTTGTAAGCTCAACTATGTCATTATCACACATCCGCAAATAATAATAATTCCTTAATATCAAGAAATAGCCAGTCAGTTCATGTTTCCTTGATTGTCCTATACATGTATTTTTATTTTAATAACCATTATTTATTTGATTGCTGATCCAAACACAATTTCTTTTAAAGTATAGGTTTAAAAGAACTCAATTTGCTCATTTTTCTTGCAAGTGTTTGTCATTGAATTCAAAGCATTCATCCAGTAGGGTTCCCAACTGTCTGGATTATGCTGATTGCATCCCCTTTATGCTTATACATTTATCATGCTCCTTTGGCCCATGTATTTACTGTCAGTTGGTAGATAGATCTAGAGCACTGACATAATTCAGGTGTGATTTTTTGTCAGGTTTACTTCATAGATAATATTGATGAATTCCAAAAGGAACTATAAAGTGTCTGTCTTACTGTGATGTTGCAGCCATTAATGATCAATGTCTAGCTCCATTAATTTATTAAGGGTACCAAATGGTGATAGTCTACTAATTAGATTATTATTCATTTATTAGCTAGAACATTATTTCATCAAATACTTGGTTGCCCTGAGTTACAGTTTAATTAGGAAAAGAAGAATAAATGTTTCTTTTATTTTATTTACCAGTTTTACAAAAAAAGGAAAAAACAGGAGAGAGAAAGGTTGACTGCAAAGTAGCTTCCGAAGATGACTAATGAGGCATTTTCTTTCTTTGTTGTTGTTTTCAGTGAGGTTGTTATAAATATTGATGCAGAGATTGTCCCCTCTTAGGTTCACGGATCCTGTTCAAGTTGGCTCCTGAGTCCTTTCCACACAACCACAGTAGTCTTTGAAGTCTTCCCAGCTCTCTTGTACGACAAGGTGTAACAGGAACATCTAGTTCGTTTCTTATGCTGGATTTGAAATCAGCTATTTCTCCAAGGAGGCATTATCCACTGTGTTTATTCAAACTTGTGTTCCTTCTAGTTTAACCTTCTCTCGAGACATGATTTTTTTAAACAAATTACTTACTGAATTTTTTCACCTTTTCAAATCTTGCTATTCTCCAATCACTTCATTTCTGATTTTTTCTAATTTCTTTTATGTTTTTCTTAAAACCAGTTTCTATTCCTTTTAAAATTTCTTTTACTTTTTCCGCAATATCAGGCAATAAATTTCATTTGTTCTGTGGACGTGTCTTTCTGTCACGTTTTCAGGATTTGCTGGAACTTTCTTTTCACCCTTCTTTTTTCTTTTTTTTCCTCACTGATTTTCTACAGGATGTGAATGGAATACTCTTCTGTCACTCATTTTTAAATGAAATAAGTTTCCACTTTAGGAGGGAATCATAGATCAGAATATAATTTCTAGCTTCAGAACTCCAGGGCTCACTATCTTCTATTATTTTCACAACATAATTTTTAAAAATGACCTTAAAATTTCTAAAATCTTCCTCCTCGGCCCTCCTCTGCCCATTTACCCAGGGCTCCTCTTTCTTGTCCTTGTTGAGTATGGGGATTTGTTCTGGAATGGTGCTTTGGTATGATAGGTGTCAAGGTTTCACAGACCCCAGAACACTTGGCATCCTCAGAACATTTCAAAGTTCTTGCACTCAGCTGCAAGGTGGAGCCTGCAACGTTCACTCCCGGTTTCTGTCGCTGTTCTCAATGAGTTTTTGTCTCAGTGAGTTCTTGAACCATAGTAACCTTTGGCTCTCCTGAAAGAGAGAGAGAGTCCTTCCCTCGTCTTCCTCCCACACACCTTGGGATACACATATGTAGGTCTTTTTCCTGTTGTTGATTTGTTCCTACCTGGCTGTATGTTGCAGTTAATGTGGACACCTTGTTGTAGATGTTGTCTGTGGGTTTTTGATCTTGCTATTCTAGATGCTTTTCTTTCTTCTTTGTGGGGGTGGGGGCTTGTGTATTTAGGGGAGGGGTGGCATATTCAGGGATAAAAATCTTCTCTGTAGCCACCATCATTTCCCCAGAATCCTCTGCCATTAATATTTAAAAGAAAATCATAGGAATCATTATCCGGATCCTTAGGATAATCATTACATTGTATCTGTCTTTTTTCCAGGCTTCAAGCTGCCTGTGGCTCCCCACGTTAGTATACTGACATGACTGGGCAATGCCTAATTTGACAGGTTCTTTCTGTACTACCTTCCTCCTAATCATGACAGTCTTGTACGCTATACGTAGTCTTCTTTACTGATAGGGAATTTAGAAAATACAGGAAGCCATGGGTTTAATAGCTGAAAGTGGAATTAATGTGTTATTTTTCTCAGGTAAAATATCATAAGACTCCTTAGGCCAAAGTTGTAAAATGAAATCGCAAATTTCCTGGAATCATTTTGCAAACGTGAATGCCCACATAAAGTACACTAGGACTTGAATCCAAGGAATAACACATTTTTAGAGCCTCCAGATTTATAAACTTAGTACAATTCTGCATTACTCCTTAAGGCAACTGAAGAAAATAATTTTGTGATCAAATAAATATTGATTTTATTAACATAGTTATTTTAAAAGTCTATAAAGCTTTTAAAAAATGTTAAGGCTCTGTCAGGCTCATCAGTTGTTATTTCTTTTCTAGAATCTTGGATAAAGGAACAGTCGTTTGAGGGGAAACATGGTATAAAATGGGAAGATAATCTAACAGTGAAGATAGTTATATCTCTTCCTGTGTGATGAACTACTCCTAAGCTTGGTGGTTTAAAACAGCAGGCACTTTATCTCCTTACAATTTGTGAATCAGCAGAATGGGCTGGGATCCCCTGGGTGGATCTATCTTGCTTTCTCCTGAGGTGACTACTGAGGCTGCCATCATCTGGTTGCTGGACTGGGGCTGGTTGCTTTCACATGTCTGGCCATTGATGCTGGCTGTGGCCTGGGCCTGTTCTCCACTAGGTTAGCCAGGCTTCCTAACATGTCAGGTTTCCATGAGGACAAGCCCTAAAGCACAAGTACTCTCCAAGCTTCAGCTCTTGATATGCCATTGGGCCAAAGCAAGTCATGTGACCAAACCCAGGTCAAGGTGGAACAAAACTACACAGGGTGAGAAAACGGGGGGGAGGGTCATTTTCACTGGGGGTCAGTAGTCTAACAAACTGCTGCAATAACTATATAAAGAAAAGCCCCCCGGAGGACAACTGGCAAAAAATAAATGTGTGCGGGGTGGGGTGGGGGTTTGGCATGGGGGGGGAAAAGGCAGTAAGCAGGGGCTACCAAAATCTGAAGATTCTGGAATTTTTGGAAAATCCACTGGGATTACAGGAGTTACACAACCATGTTCTGACACCAGAAGAAAGGTCCCAGTTGAGCATCAGGGAAATCTAGCGCTCTTCCTCCATTGCATCAATTTCCACATTTCTTTGACTCAGCATATTTGTAGAATGAATCATGACTTTCTATAAATTTTTAGTTCAGTTTTTCAAAGAAATAGTGACCTCGCTTCTATCTGCTGTGCCACAAAAATGCCGTAGAAAAAAATTCCTTCTGTTAAATCGCTCACTAGGTGAAATTGTATGTGTAACCTAGTACCAAAGAGGTATTAAGAATCGCCACAGCCGAGCCGGCCCTCCGCACCACGCACCCTATAGCAGCCAGTGGGTGAGCCGGGAGTCGAGGAGGTCACCGTGGGAAGGAGGGGCGCGGGCAACGTGTCAGCCTCCTTCCATCTCCGTGGAGCCACCTCGTGCCTCTGGTACAGGGAGTCGTCCACAGCAGCCGTCGGTGGCCAGCCTTGCAGCGCTGTGTTCTAGGTCAGTAGCTTCCAAGACTCCAATTGGATTCATTGGAGTAGGCAACGTGGGGAATCCAGTGGCAAAAGAGCTCTTGAAACATGGCTAGCCACTCACTATTGCTGATGTGTTCCCTGATGCATGCAAAGAGCTGCTAGATGCAGGTGAACCCGGTAGTGTCTTCTGCAGCGGACGTAGCCGAAAAAGGTGACAGAATTATTACAGTGCATCAATGCGCTAGAAGCTTATACTGGAGCAAATGGAATTCAAAAAAAAGTGAAGGAAGACTATTAATAGATTCTAGTACTTTTGATCCTATGGTTTTGAGAGAATTGGCCAAAGAAGTTGAGAAAATGAGAGCAGTTTTCACGGATGCCCGTTTCTGGTAGTGTGGGAATGGCTCGGTCTGGCAACCTCACATTTAGGATGGGAGGGGTTGAGCTGCTGTGGTGCATGGGCTCCCATGTGGTGCATCGTGGAGCTGTCGGGACTGGCCAGGCTTCGCAGATCTGCAAACACTTGCTGTTAGGTGTTAGTAGTATCGGAACTGCTGAAGCTATGAATCTGGGACTCAGGTTAGGGC
Source organism: Mesoplodon bidens (assembly GCF_964165515.1). NCBI lineage: Eukaryota > Metazoa > Chordata > Mammalia > Artiodactyla > Ziphiidae > Mesoplodon > Mesoplodon bidens. The sequence continues at coordinate 27,466 of NW_027672578.1, read as the reverse complement.
TTGACCCAAAACTCTTGGCTAAAATCCTAAATACGAGTTTAGGACGATGTTGGTCAAGTGACACTTACAATCCTGTACCTGGGGTGATGGATGGAGTTCACCTGGCTAATTACTATCAGGGCGGATTCTGAGCAACACTCATGGCTAAGGATCTGGGATTAGCATGAGGCTCTGCTACCAGCACGAAGAGCCCAGTCCTTCTGGGCAGTCAAGCCCATCAGATCTGCAGGGGTGTTGTGCATGAAGGGCTACTCTAAAAAAGACTTCTCATTCGTGGTCCAGTTTTTGCAAGAGGAGGAGACATTCTGAGTTTGCCCTCTGGCTGTGAACACTGAAACATTGAAACCAAACTGTGTCTTGGAGCCCCTTATGGCTCACTCCACAGGAAAATGGGCTTAATCAAAGGTCAACTGTCTGCTTTTGAGTGTCTAGGTCAGGGGTCCCCAACCCCTTGGCCTTGGACGGGTACCAGTCCACAGCCTCTTAGGAAATGGTCTGCACAGCAGGAGGTGAGTCGCAAGCAAGCCAGCTATAAGCTTCATCTGCCGCTCCCTATGGCTCACATTACCGCCTGAACCCCACACACCCCGCCTCCCCTCCCTGGAAAAATTTGCTTCCAGGAAACCGGTCCCTGGTTCCAAAAAGGTTAGGGACCTCTGGTCTAGGTCACAATAGATCCTGGGATTTTTCACCCATTTTAAACTGCTTATTCTTTTTATCTATTTAACAAACATATCATCTGTAATTTTTTTTTTCTGCAAGCCACTGATGGTAACTGCTAGCTAGCTAGCTGATTGGCCTTTTTCAAAAGTTTGATTCCTGAGCATCTTCAGCTAAAACGCTGCCTATTTCACTCAGGATATTATTTACTCCACTTTACAAATGAAACTAAAATTGTTTTCAACAGGATAAAATCTATCCTCGAGGAAAGAAAAGAAATTGGTGTGAGAAAAGGTATTAGAGAAAGGGGAAGTATAGTGAATTACTACCTGTGTGCCTCAGAAAATTTGTCCTGTTATCCCAGTGGTGATATTCTTGCATTGAGATTACTGGTTTATTTTCTAGGAGTTGTTAAAGCAAGAGAACTCCTTGCTGCATGTTATGTAATTTGGACTCTGTTACAATTATCTTGGTGTGCCCCTCTTGTAACAACTTCCCATACTCAGCAAACTGTTTTTTTCATATTTTTGCTTCCTTGTCCATTTTTACTGCATATTTTTTACTTCAAAAGAATGACATCTTTAGAACTGTTTCAGAGCCAGCGATGATATGTGCTTTAGATAATTATTACACTATGCTAAATATAACCATATTCTTTTGAATTCAAATAAATTTCTATGCTGATAAAAAAAGAGAGGCACATTTCATCAATGTTTAAATAGTATCCTTCCTCCTCTAAAACTTAAAATAGGATTCAGTCTGATTCCTAAAGGGTTATTTTCTTCAACAACAAGAGCTGACTTAGGCCATTTCTTGGCAGTGGAATCTGAGCATAGAGGTCTCTGTCTCACTGCCCTTTGATTCTCACTCACGGTATCCTGGGTGAATGTAATGGATGGGCGTGCCCTTATGACTTAGCCTACTGCTACTGCTCCTGATGAGGGCTAATGGTGTGGGCCACTTTAAATCTTGCCCAGCAAAGTGCTGACATCTGGGGTTTCCTATCAAGTTTACCAGATATTCCACAGTAATTTCATAATTTACACAACATAAAAACACTGATCTTGAGCTTAGGAAAGCATTTCATTTAAACAGATACAGAACACTACTCTACAAAATGGTTTAAAATTTGTGAGCAATTGCATTAAATAAACTCTAATATAAATTAATCTAATACAAGTAAACTAATAGTTGCAAAGCTACTGGTCGCTTCAGAAGTGGTGGCTACGGATAACTTCAAAGTTGTTTCCTCAATGCATTAAGAGGCGAAACTATTTGCTGTCAACTTCTTCTTGGGGAAGCTTTTTTCCTTAGTTTGATGCTGATTCGCGTTATGAATGTATAGGAACCATTACTGGTTCTTCCTTTCCATATTCAGTGCACCATTATACTTCTATCCTCTTAAGATCTGGATATCTGTTACTGCTACTGTTGGCTGGAGCCTGGCAGGAGGAAAGCTCTCAAGAAAAAAGGTCAACAAGTGTTAAAGAGTTTTAGCATACTACTGAGACTTTTTATCTACCATAATCATAAGAAATAATAATTAAAATTACAGCCTGGTCAGTGAGACCTTGAGTAAATTGTGGAAGCATCCATGTTTCCTACAGTTTCAGGGGATGGATATTTCCTGTTATTAACTCTATATCCTCTTCAACTGGAACAGAGAGACCTTTCTCTGTTGAAGCAGTTTCGTCTTTTTCCTGGGCATTTTTAGTTTTCTCTTATGAGAGACTTGTAAAGCTTACCTACACAAACTTACACATACACGTATAAAGCAAAGAAGGGATAGAGTAGTCTTGAGAGGACACTGTTTTGTAGCAGGCACACAAGACAGAGGTAATACTCCCTGATTGCATTTGCCTCCCTAGCCCCATCTCCTTTGTGGAAAGCATCAGCATTCTGAGTGGTCTCTGCACCCCACTAACTGGACGGAACACTGCATTGGCATTCTTAGGGAGCACTGATGGTCCCTACGGAAACTGTGGTTAGAGCTTGTGCAGCCACAGTGCACAGGAAAGAAACAAATATACTTCATATAACATGCTTACTCTGTTTTGCTTAATTAGCACTTATTCCTTGTAAAAGGCTGATTTCTGCTTTGACAGGGAGTAATCGAACTCTGTATTCACCCAAACCATAAAATTAAAGTTAACATACCTCAGCTTTTCATCCTACTGGAAGAAATGTATGAAATCTAAAGTTATTTTTTAATTGCTGCTGTTTAGAATGCCTGAAGCCCATTTGCTGAACTTGTTAAAGAGCAGTGTTAATGAGGGTATTTTTCGTTTCTTTCTTTTCCGACCACAGCATGAATTCTCAGCCCAAAGTGTGCCCTGTTTCCCACAATAGAGACGGGGAAAAGTGCGAGTCTCTCACCACAAAGCATGAGACAACTACAAATACTTTTCTCCCAGAGTTAACATTGATGACAGTCTTTGTGGAAAAGGTCTTCCTCTTTTTGCGGGAATACAGTAGAAATGCAAGTCATATTCTCCATAATTTCACTACTGGAAAAATAATTTCATAGTCCATATATATATGTGTGTATATATATATATATATATATATATATATACATATATATATATACACACATATATATATATATATATTTTTTTTTTTTTGCGGTACGCGTGCCTGTCACTGCTGTGGCACTTCCTGTTGCAGAGCACAGGCTCCGCACGCGCAGGCTCAGCGGCCCTGGCTCACGGCCCCAGCCGCTCCGTGGCATGTGGGATCTTCCTGGACTGGGGCACGAACCCGTGTCCCCTGCATCGGCAGGCGGACTCTCAACCACTGCGCCACCAGGGAAGCCCCATAGTCCATATTTTTTATTGGTCTTCTTAAAAACATATACAATGTTTACAATAAGGAGTAAAAGAGAAGATTTTCAATGCGATATTTCAAGGAGCATTTTGTAAAGGCGGGATCCAGTCCGAACTTTGGAAAATTAACACACACCTATGAGATCAAAGAGTCACCTGCAAAAAATTTTATTATGTTTTTCTTTCATACTAGTTTCCTAAAGGTGCATTGTTACTTCTTGGTAATGTAATAGTCAGAAATGACTATAAGGTGGCCATTTGAGGAAGAAGTAGCTCTTACATAAGTGTCTAGTGAACGTATCTCTTTTGATACAATACCTCTTGGTTTCAGAGGCTTGCACAGATTTCCTCTAAATGAATAAACTTAGTAAGATTTTTCTAACTATCAGTTAATCTAAAAGTAGATTTAGAAATCTACTTCTGAAGCAGTTTTGTTAATTAATTATTGGTCAGTTCTCTTTCTGATTGGTACTTCTTTCTGCAAAACAAATCCCTGTACTTAGAACAATGAATACCACCATCCCTGGCTCCTTGATTATTACACAGTGATGTTTCTTGAGAAAAAAGCTTACCCTTTTTGGGGGGAAACTTCAGTCCATGAAGTAAAACTTCATTAAAACTAGATCTGCTTCTAATGCCAGTGTGATGCAGATCAGTATCCCCTTTCTTTTGACTTTCCAGGCTGTGTGAAGAGAATGGTATGGTTTGGTTTAGGAAGGGTTGTAGCTTAAGAGGATTGCATTATGTTTCTGTGTCACTTTGGGGGGTTTTATTTCAATATTATATCCTGTTCTGTAAAAACACCATAGTCATTCTCTTACTTCTTATTAAATAATTAAACGCTGCCCTTTGTTTACTTTCCCCTTCTGATCAGAAGACTCCTCTCCACTCTAGGCCTTGATCTGAGTTCCAATTCATCAGCTTGTAGTAGCTACACTTCTGGTTTCTGAAGTGAGACAGATATGGGTCCCATTTCTGTCTTCATCAGTTATAATTTAGCCTCTGATATATGCATACCAGAGCTGGCAGTGACAAACATTTTGCTTCTCCTTATAGGGTTCTGTGCATTTTAATAGAGGATCACAATATTTTAAGTAGAGCTGGGATGGGGTGGAAAGAAAGAGCAGGAAAACATGCTTTTAGGAAGGTCTGAAATACAAATCACATGGAGGTAACTGCTTGAGAGAAAACCACCCCTACCTGAGTATTGTCAATAAAGTAGCACAGGGAGGCAAACGAATCAATTGTTCACTAAAAATATTTTTCTTCAGAAGAATAAAATTCACAAGAAAGCCTCATTGCAAATAAAATATATTTGTTTTCCTAAAGGAAGATATTTGAAAAGTCGTAGTAAATACCTGCTTTGACCTTCTGTGTCCCTAGTGTTCTATCTCCACTAAGTTTTATGAACACTACATAGAGGAGGAGCCTGAGTCTCAAAGACCATAAGTAAGAGAGGGATTCCAGAGCCTTTGCAAGGTCCATTATGCCCCATGACTTCCCATTGCTTGTGCTGTTCATCCAGATAGGTGCTTAGGATACCAGAATGAATACATCTCTTTCGAGAGGTTTTTAACAGACATTAGATACTAAACAAGTACAACACCTAACAAATAGAACAGAATGCTTTATTTAAAGCAGAAACAGAATAAATGCTCACCTAGTATCGTTTAAATCCCCTTTAAATTATTTTTTGAATCAACATGTTTATATTTGAGGGTATTTTCTTATTTTTTCCTAGTTCCCTTTACTTGCACCTCCTTTCTTTTTCTCTTTTCCCAACTGAAATGTTTATGGTTTCAAAAGTAATTACTTCTTGAAGAAAGTTTTTGTGTATACTAAGTGCTACCTAATGGAAGCCATAAGCATAGAGTCTGCTAGCATTTAAGTGGTATAATACATAGCCAGGTTGAATCAAGTGGGAGAGAAGGTTAATCATTCTTTGAAACTGGCAGTGTTGCCGGAGGTGGATTAATATGCTTTTTGAATCTCTTACGTGCTGTAAGTCTCCTTGATCACAATCACTATGTTAATGGTTGAGGTTTTGAATTAGAGGTGTCTCCTGGACTCAGCTGGGCCAAGTCCCTTCATCTCTCTGGCCATATTAGGTGATAGTTTTCTCATTTCAATACACGATCTATGTTAGAGGGAGTGTTGACTATACCAGACTTTCAACGTGGGCACCCAGAAAGTGGAAGAATCTCTCTATTGGTGATTAATCATAACTCTTTTCATTGTGAATATAGTCCTTCCCTTAGGTAAGGCAGGAAGACCATGAAAAATAGAAAGTTCTCGGGTGTCTGTGGAAGCTGGAGTGCTCTCGACCTGTCAGCTCACTGGCAGAGCAGGCTTCGTCCAGACACTAGAGAACAAAATGTGAAATTGGCACCAGCCAGCCTCTCCATTGCACAGGATATCCCTATTTAAATTTGACAACCAGGATATTTTACAATTTGAAATTCTTGTCATCTAGTTTTCTTTAGTTTTTTCTTTGGGTTGAGAAGACTGAGAAGCTTGTTAAAAAATCTGGAATTCTGATGGTGAGGCTTAACCAGATGTATTGAGTCATCAATCAGCAAACATTGACCAACGCTTACCATTCCCCCAGTTACTATACTAAGGACCCAGACACGTCTCAGATAGTGGCCTTGCTCATTCACTGTATTTACAGTACTTTTTTCTAAATGTAACCAGAGCTCAGGTAAAGACAAGACATTGATTTGAGTCTGAAGTAAACAAAGCTGACTGGTCTGATCCCTTCAGTTTCCAGAATTACTTTGTTTCAGGTAGTAATTTTCCCAGACCAATAGAACAAAGTTCTATCGTCTATTTATTTAATATTTTATCACAATAGTCCTTGCCCCTTTGACCTCTAGTGAGGAAACTTGCCTAAGAAACTGAAATATGCTTAGGTTCTATGGGTAAGTGCAGATAATGATATGAATGAAATTGAAAATGAAAGCCAAAGGTGGAAAAGGCAGTTCTGAATAGATGAAGTAAGACAGAGGTATTTGAAAAATCAAGTAGAAAAGATACCATAAGGAATGGAGAGCTTCTGGAAGTTTTCTAATAGGTGAGGTGTTGGTACATCTTTTTTTTTTTTTCTTAATAACATGTCTGGCAGTTGTATGCCAGAGAAAGTTATAAGGGGGTTGACTATATGCGTGAAGTCCAGTGAGAACACTGTTTCTGTAGGCCACTGACGATGTTCTGAGTGTACATTCTATAGTACTAGAAATTAAGTTAGGAAACAAAGGGTAATCTGATGTCATTTTAAATGAAATTTCACAAATGATTAGAGCTAAAAGGTGTCTTTTCACTCAGCCAACACGTTGAGCACGTACTATGGGGCAAGCACTGTGCTTATGGGTAAGAGATAAAAGAAAAAATAAAGGCCAGAGGAACTCAAAAGAGAGTGTGAGAGATGCATGAACAACTCATTACAATCGAATAGGGATAGCCTATTAAATAAATAGATCATAAAAATATAAATTTGTAAAACAGAACTTGGAGTCAGTAACCTTTCTAGGGGATATTAAAGAGAATGCCAACAATGAGGGGGTCTTGGAATTAGGTTTTGAACGTCAGTAGGAATGTTCCACGTGGAGAGAAGGTCAGGGGCATACCAGGCAGAAGGAACATCCTGGACTGGAGAACCAACACAATATATTTAAGTGACTGTAAATGAGATTCTTCTTGACTAGAGCGTAGGGTATAAGTTGCCAAATGGTAGAAAATAGAGTATAAAAGTTAGGCCGGAATGAAAGTATAAAGTGTCATAATTCTTATGATGAAAGATAGGTGTTTTCTACAAAATGGGTTACTTATAAATATTTTAAAAATAGAGACCCCGAGAGAGGAGCGCGCCCGAGGAGCAGCCCCCGGACCGGAGCCTCGGGAGCCCGGGGCTGGTGAGTGAGTCCCCACAGGGTAGGTGTTGCGTCTGCAGGCCTGCAGGCGGTTGTGGAGCCTGCGGCCCTTGGAGAGCAGGGCTTGGGAGACCGCGGCTTGGAGAGCGGGGGCTTGGCTTTGCCCGCCCCAGGGCCCGCAGTAGAGCCACCTGGAGGGTTTGACCGCTTCCCGGAGGTGGAGGGGCCGGGCTGGAGGACAGGGCCGGCTGCTCCGGATGGGGCTCCCCTGGGACTTGTGAGCTCTGGGTGTCCTGGGGGAGCAGGGTCCACAGGCTCGGCCGGGACGTGCCGCGTCTTCCCCTCCGTCCAACCCCCATCCTCCTCCTCCTAGTCCTCCCCCTCCTGTCGCCGTCTCTGCATCTCGCACGTGTGTCTCAAGGCGCGTCAGCACCTTGGTTGTCTACTGTAAGCGTCCGCCGCCCCCCTGGGTTGTGCCCTGTGGAGTCGCACAGTGTAATCGGTGCAGGATGAGTCTGCAGGGCTTCTGTCCTGCTGCCTCAGGTGAGGAAGGAAGCGATGGGGCCTGAGAAGGGAACTGACTTGTCCTGGATCCTCACCGGGTGTGCACATGGGGTCGCTCACAGGACTCCAAACTCCTAGGGCAGGTGTTCTGTCCACTTAAAGTCAGCTTTAATAAAAGATGTTTTCGAGCGTCGCACTTAAGTTTGTAAAGTTTGTACAAATCATTGCAAGACTGAAACGCACCTGAGTGTGTCCCTTTATTCTGGGTATCCTGTGGATGTTCTGATCTAAGTTGTTAACAGACTGAGAAGAGGTAAACTATAAGCGTTTTTTAATTTCATATTTAATGACGGAGGTTTATTTTAATAGGATTCAATGTACACTCGCTACGGAAAAATAAAGTATCCCCTCAGGTACCAGAGTCACGTGGGAGTTACAGACCTGAGGGTGGTTGCTCCCTTCTTATTCTCACAGGCCCTTCTGAAGGTGAAAGGACGGGTCTCCCACAGGTGTCTCTTGTGGAGCGCGGGGCGGGTGCTCGTGCACCCCGAGCCGCTTCAGTCGTAGCTTCACTGCCTGCGTTTTCCTTCTCCAGGTCCGCCTCCACTGTCACAGTCCTGCACGTTGTTCCAAGAGCAGCGGAAAATGAGTCAGCCTCTGGTGAGTTTTGCTGTTTACGTATTTACCTGCTGCTGTTCTTTTGTGATAACACCTTGGGAGGCGAATAGTTCAAAAGTTAAAATGGGAAAGTAGGAGTCGGTAAAAGATGTGGTTAGACAAAGCGTAGAGGAGCAGGTCAGCACCAAGTGTTTCTGGCAAGTTCTACGTGTAGATCCCACGATCCTCTTAGAGCCACAGTACAAGCCTCGTGTTCTTGACATTTGTGGCAGAACACCATCCCTTGCTTGACTTATATGGTCCTGCCAAATCACTTTTGTTCTCGAGCGTTAAAAGGTTTCCTTGAGGATCCCGCTGTAGGCCGCGAGCCTTCCTGAGAGACAGCCCCTAACGTGTTGACGTTGGTGCCTTCCTTGTGCTTCCTGTAAGCCGAGAGCGTGCTGTCCAGGGAGCACTCAGTGCATATAAGTTGTCTGTTCAGTAGAACACCGTTGTCACATAGGTACATTGTTTTCAGTGCTCAGTCGAGGGATGCAATGAGGATCATCTGGAAGAACAGCCTTGTCACCCTTCCAGTAAATTGCGCTCTTTGTCTCTTACAATCTCAGAGGGTCGCGCTACACACCATGCAGTGAGGTCTCTGGCAAAGATTCTTGTTTCCCAGCTGAATTGTATCGTGCAGCCTGCGGTCTTGGTTCTGCCCCTCCACGGAACCTGATCCGGTTGAGGTGACCTGGCATCCAGCATACAAAGCAGTGGAGATTTGCCAGTCGTCACCTCAGACCACTGTCGCCTTGCCATCTGCAGAGTCTGCTCTGTGGGTTTCTGTGACAGATCTCTCCTTGCTGTCTTCCTGACTGACTCTGTCTTCCGCCCTCTGTGTGTGTTGTCGTTTCTCCCTTGGTCCATGACTCTCCACCCCGTCTGATCTCACCCTCTGGTGCTTTTCACCTCCAGCTCTGTCAGTTCTCCCACCTGGACCAGACAGATGCCTCTGTCCAGCCACTTGCCAGCATCTCTATGGCGTTTGTCCAAAGGGCACCTCGGATGACTAGATCCAGTAGATCCAGAAATGATTATTTACAGCTCCCCTGCCCCTTGCCTTGTCCTGTTGTCCCTGGCGGCTCATCGTTGCATCATCCAGCCTGTCGCCTGCCCAGAAAAATGAGTTCATTCTAAAGGCCTTCTCCATCCTCTGTTACCACGTTGTGGTGTGAGGCTTGTTAATGTCGTCTTCTGAATGGTTTTTATTCGTTCTCCTTCATCCCATACTTGCTACCATTAAAACAGCTTATCTGTTCATTTCTGTAGTTACAGAAACTTCTTTTCTGTGCCGCTACCTCTTTCCTCCAGCAGCTCAAGTGTATTCTCCACGCTGAGTATTTCTCCTAAAACATTAATCACAGCGTTTTGTCTGCATGTGGGAAGCACTTTAGAGGTTCCCTGGGTGACTGGACAAACGAGGTTGCCGTTCCGCGGAGCCATTAACCATCGAGCCCAGCACTGGGCGGAGGTCGTACCTCGCTGATGATGCGTTTGGATGGATCTGTGGGGTAAAATCCTGATCGGAGAGGCTTAGGAGAGAGGAGTGGAAGAACTGGGTTTGTTCTGGTCCCAACTTTTTCAAGACATTTTGCTGTGACGGGGAAAATAGCAACTGGACAGTAGCTGGGGTAGGAGCTGAGGTCCGGGGAGGATGTTGTGTTGTGTTGTGTTGTGTTGTGATGGGAGAAATAACAGTGGGAATGATCCAGTAGATGCGTGTGGGGGAGGGGAGAGCTGCTGCCCGTGGTCCTGGAGTGGGGAGGGGATGGCTGAGCAGGGTTGCAGTTGGGGAAGCCCTCCGATGGCTTCTCTGTTCTCAGGGAATCAGCTGAAACAGAAGGCTTGCAGGGGCCTTCTCTTTGAGGGGAGAGCAGAGCTCTGGGGCCCAGCTCCATCGTGACCATCAGCACCCACAGTCCAGCCAGCTGGGAAGACTGTACTTGCCTTCCCTGCCTGAAAAGCCATCTCCTTTCTTAAATGTGGGAGTAATTACTCTTTGGGGAGCCTATGTAATTACATGGGTGCTTCTCAGCTCAAAACGAATTGAGTGCCAGTTCTGGCCACGGACATTTTCTTCTCTGCTGATGGAAGGGTCCCCAGAGGAAGTGTCCTGCTTGCCTGGCTCTTGGCCTCGAGGACCCTTCACACCATCTAGTGTTGTGTCTTTTATCTTTGACATAAATATCAAATGTCTTCAGGTTGTGCATGTGATCTTAAGAAGCAATTCCCTGCTTCCAGGAGCTTCTGTTCTCCTCGGGAAAGGCACTTCACAGACGTAATTACAGGAGAGGACGGGAATCCTGCCCGTCGATACGTAGGGAACTCCAGAGTGCTGACAAAGCAGAGCCTGCTTTTATTTATTTATTTTATTTATTTATTTATTCATTTAAATTTTTTATTTGTTTACTATTTAACTTATTCAGTTTTGGCTGCGTTGGGTCTCTGTTGCTGCGCGCGGGCTTTGTTCTCTAGTTGTGGCGAGTGGGCGCTACTCTTCATGGCGGTGCGTGGGCTTCTCATTGCGGTGGCTTCTCTTATTGCGGAGCATGGCTTCTAGGCATGCGGGCTTCAGTAGTTGCGGGTCCAGGGCTCAGTAGTTGTGGTGCGCAGGCTCAGTAGTTGTGGTGCACGGGCTTAGTTGCTCCGCAGCACGTGGGATCTTCCCGGACCAGGGTTCCAACCCGTGTGCCCACCATTGGCAGGCGGATTCTCAACCAGTGTGCCACCAGGGAAGTCCGAGAGCCTGGTTTTAAATGCATTGTCAGAGCACGTGGCTCAGTGACTCGGGAAAGGGGGACGGCCCTCAAGTGCCCAGGACTTGGGTAGCTGCAGAGGTTGGCGAGGCTCTCAGAGCAGCGTGAGGTGGACTGGATGAGGCTCCTGAGGTGCTGGTAAGGACCTCCCTCCTTAGGATGTGGGTCTCCCGTCAGGAAGAGCGGGACGTGAAGGCAGGCAGACCCTGAGTTTGACTGAAGAGCCTCCCCTCTGTGCTGGTTTTGGTTTCTTCCTGTGCAGAATCTGAAACCTTGTAATTGGGACAGTGAGTCATCTGATCAAAAGATGTCATGTGTAGAGACTGTGGACGGCATGAAACGCGGGGTGGGGTGCGGTGGGTCAAGTCAGGGGGACTCTGGGCTCCAGCGCGATGCCCGACAGGAAGGGGCGAGGCCGCGGCGTGTTCCCGCTCATCCTAGGCCCCGGTAAGCAGTATGGACGTTCCCTTGGGGTTTTTCTGAATCATGAATGAGGTTGAGAGTATTTTCACGTGCTTAGAAGCCGTTTCTTCTTTTTAATTGGTAGACAGTCTTTAGAGCAGTTTTAGGGTTATAGGAGAATCAGAATCAAGCAGACAGCACTTTCCTATACCCGTTCCTCTGGGTTCCCTCCCTTGGTAACGTCTCTGGCCTGTGTGGTGCGTCCTCTCAGTGATGGATCGGCATTGACACCTAATTCTCCCCTGGAGTCTGTAGTTTATATCAAGGCTCACTCTCTGTGTCCTACTGTTCAGGTTTGGACAGGTGTGATGACCTGCAGCCACCACTGCAGTGCCACCCAGAACCATTTCACTGCCCGAAACATCCCTGGGGGCCACCTTCCCTACCAGTGCCCTACCAGAACATCCTACCAGTGCCCCCAAGCCCCTGACAGCTGCTGGTCTTGTTACTGTCTGTGTTTTTTTGCCCTTTTGAGAATGTCACGTAGTTGGAGTCCTTCATTCTGTGGTCTTTTCAGACTGGTGTCTTTCTGTTTTTATATGAAGGGCCTGTTCATGTCCACTGCCTGTCTTCCTGCCCCAATACTGTCTTGTTTTGTTTTGTTTTGTTCTGTTTTGTTTTCCTTGTCTTACTGCCTTTCAGAGTCGTCTTAAATGTTTCTAAATTTTTCCAGTTGGGGTCCTGTTAGTAAACATTGTTTTCCAAGGTTTATTGTCATTTTCCTGTATTTTCCCGCATTGCTATATAATTCATTACTTTTTTTTACTTTGAGAGGTTGAATACCATGCATTTCAAAAGTTTCTCAAAATCAGCACATTTGTGTGGATAAGATTCCTAGTTGAAGAGCACCCTCCTTGGTCAGTACTGGGGTGCAGCTTCTTTGCGGGGGGAGGAATGCATTGGTCTCCTGGTTCCCTTTCTGTTGGGTCTCAGTTCCCCTTGCTGGTTCTGGGCACTGCATCAGCCACTCTCCTGGGATAGGCCAGGCAGGTGGGGTCCTCACTTCCTGGCTCCAGAAGTTGTGTGTGTCTGAGAACACCTTTGTTTTTCCCTGAGGAGCAAGAGGACTCTTTTGGTTGGGGAGCGGCGTCCTAGGACTGCGGCCCTTGGGCCCCCACTGTTCTGTGTCATTTGGGCCCCAGCCATGCGTGGGAGATCTCTGACACAGGGACGCAGCTGTTAAAGTCCTCTTGGGGTTGTGTCATTTACAGTCCTCTGAGGAATACTCCTTTTCTTTAATGAAATTCCAGTGCTTAAGCTTTCTAGTCACTCATGAAAGGAATCTCAGAAAGGAAAGGAGACCGGTCCTCTCTGCCCCCAAGCAGGGGAGTGAGCCGACACTGTTAACCTAACAGTGAGAAAGTGGCTTGTGGGAAATGTGTAACCAGTTCTGAGTTCTGTGATTACAAGGCTGTCTGTGGAATCTTACTGTACCAAGGGGTCTTTTAAGACACATACATCATGGGTTGTTCCCTTGTGTTTTGAAACTAACCTAAAACCCCTAAATATTTGCAGTTCTGATTGCTTTCTTAATTTGTTATCCAGGTTTCCCGAAATCCATTTTCTTAAAGTTGAAAGTGCGAGAAGAGTGCAATTTTCTCATCTTCCCTTTACATAAAAGTGAATGTGGTCAAGCCGCTTAACCCATCACCAAATAGAAAATCATCTGGAACGTTCACATTAATGCTCTTTTCAAGCAGGAACAGTGCGTATATTTTTATGCCCATTACCAGTGAAAACTATAATGTTTTCTTATTGTGCTGTTTTTTTCGCATCAGGCAAAATGACAAGCAATTAGAAAAGCCCCACAAATCACACATTTTGTGAAATTACAAATGCAAAACCGGAAAGTAGAATAAGGTGCGCGTGATTCTACTTAGGCATTAAAATTAGAGTAGTTCATGGTCTGATCCCTCACTCTCTTGCATTTGGTAGTAACTTCCAGTGTGTGAACGAGTGGGCCCCCAGTCTTCATCCGGGCAGCCACAGATGTGACCAGTGACACCTGAATGGAATATGCGCAGAGCTTCTGGAAGACTTGCTGTCGATTTCTGAGCCAGGCTTCTCGAGGCTGAGCCGAGGCAGTTCTGCACAGACGCTTGTCTGCCTTGGGCGGCAACCAACTCTTTCCCCCGGCCCCCCTCATCCCCCCACCTCGTGTGTCCTGTCAGCAGCTGGGCACCCTCAGCCTTCCCAGGCCAGCAAAGCCTGGGTCCCGGACATCTCTGCATCTGGAGCTGGGGGTCAGGTGACCTGGCATCTCAGGGGACCTTGCTAACAGGACCCATCCTGCCTCTTCGATTGTTCCACATGAAGAACTTTGATTTGCAGTCAATGTCAGGAGTTTGTTGCCATCTGAAATGGCCTCTGAGCTTGGCATGGTCTTTTCCTTAACCTCCTCCACACCATTCCTTAGTTACACTGTGGCACGTGGGGTCTCAGTGTCCTGACCAGGGATTGAACCCAGGTACCCTGCATTGTAAGGCAGATTCTTTAACCCTGGACCACCAGGGAAGTCCCTACCCTTATGTTTTAACAGTTTTGGAGGTCTTCACAGAGATCTTGGATGGATTCACCTAACATCACCAGGTAAACTTCGTTTCAAAAGTAGTGCACCTCATTCCTCAAAACTTTTAAAGTAGAACTATTATAAGATCCAGAAATTCCACTTCTGTGTATTTTTTCGGAAGAAAACAAAAACACTAGTTCAAAAAGACACATGCACCCCTATGTTCATTGAGCATTATTTATAATAGCCAGTGTATAGCAGCAACCTAAGTGTCCATCCATAGATGAATGGATAAAGAAGATGTGTCATATATACATATATATTTATATGTCTACATATATATATATATATATATATATACACATATATATATATATGTATATATATATAACTGTACACACACACACATAATGGACTATTAGCCAGAAAAAAAGAAAAGAAGAAGAAGAATGAGGGGCTTCCCTGTGGATGCAGTGGTTAAGAATCCGCCTGCCAGTGCAGGGGAAATGGGTTCAAGCCCTGGTCCGGGAAGATCCCACATGCCACGGAGCAGCTAAGCCCGTGTGCCACAACTATTGAGCCATGCTCTAGAGCCTGTGAGCCACAACTACTGAACCCACGTACCACAGCTACTGAAGCCCGCTCACCTAGAGCCCATGCTCTGCAACAAGCTAAGCCACCGCAATTAGAAGCCCATGCACCGCAAGGAAGAGAAATCCCTGCTCACCGTAACTAGAAAAGAGGCTGCATGCAGCAACAAAAACCCAATGCAGCCAAAAGTAAAATAAATAAATTTTTAAAAATTAAAAAAAATGAAATCTTGCCATTTTGTGGCAACGTGGATGGAGCTAGAGTGTATTATGCTAAGTGCAATATGTCAGACAGAGAAAGACAAATACCATATGATCTCATTTGTATGTGGACTCTAAAAAACAAAACAAATGAACTAATGTCACTAAACAGAAACAGACTCATAGATACAGAGAACAAACAGGTGGTTGCCAGAAGAGGGTAGGTGGATGAGTGAAATAGGTGAGGGAGATTAAGAGGAACAGATAAGCAGTTAGAAAATAAATGAGTCATGGGAATGAACTATACAGCATGGGCAATACAGTCAATAGCATTATAACTTTGTACGGTGACGGATGGTAACTAGACCATAACTAGAGTTAATCTTGGTGATCATTTTTTAATGTACAGAAATATTGATATTATGCACCTGGAACTAACGTAGTTTTGTAGGTCAGTTACACTTCAATTAAACTTTTTTAATTCAAACGAAAACAATAGTGTGCCTCGTTAACTAGAGATGCTTAGTCATACAGCAGTTCTCTAGAACGTATTCATCCTGTGTAACTGTAACTTTATACCCGTTGAACAACTCCCCATTCTCTCCTCCCCAACCCCTGACAATTTATGGGTGACTCTTTTAGATACCTCACCTCATGTAAGTGGAAACACACAGTTTTGTCCTTCTGTGACTGACTTATTTCACCTATCATAATGTGTTCTGTTTATATCCCCGTTGTCACAACTGGTAGGATTTCCTTCTAATAGGAAAGTCTGAATAATATCCTATGTATATACCCCATTTTCTTTATCCATTTCTCTGTGGATGAAAATTTGCATTTTTTTCCTACCTTGGCTCTGGTGAATAATGCTGTAATGACTATAGAGGTGCATGTATCTCTTCTAGATATTGATTTCCTTTTCTTTGAATATACAGGCTATATTATATTGTATTATATTCTATTACATTATATTCTATTATAGTTATTGTGCTTCCCGGATCTTGTGTTTTTCACAAATTGAAGGTTTGCAGCAACTCTTTGTTGAGCAAGTCTGTTGGCACTGTATTTCCAACAGTAGTTGCTCACTTCTTGTCTTTGGGTCATATTTTAGTAATTCTCACACTATTTCAAACCCTCCATCAGCAAAAAGGTTACTACTCGCCGAAGGCTCAGATGATGGTTAGCATTTTTTAGCAGTAAAGTATTTTTAATTTTCTTTTTGTTTCGGCTGTGCTGCACACCACATCACGTGGGATCTCAGTTCCCCGACCAGGGATCAAACCTGCGCCCCCTGTAGGAAGGCGGATTCTTAACCACTGGACCACCAGGGAAGTCCCTAAAGTATGTTTTTTAACATCTTTATTGGAGTATAATTGCTTTACAGCGTTGTGTTACTTTCTGCTGTATAACAAAGTGAATCAGTTGTATGTATACCTATATCCCCATATCCCCTCCATCTTGCGTCTCCCTCCCACCCTCCCTTTCCCACCCCTCTAGGTGGACACAAAGCACTGAGCTGATCTCCCTGTGCTATGCGGCTGCTTCCCACTAGCTATCGGTTTTACATTTGGTAGTGTACACGTGTCCATGCCACTGTCTCGCTTCGTCCCAGCTTACCCTTCCCCCTCCCCGTGTCCTCAAGTGAATTCTCTATGTCTGCGTCTTTATTCCTGTCCTGCCACTAGGTTCATCAGAACCACTTTTTTTTTCCTTTGGTTTCCATCTCGCTTCGTCCCAGCTTACCCTTCCCCCTCCCTGTGTCCTCAAGTGCATTCTCTACGTCTGCATCTTTATTCCTGTCCTGCCACTAGGTTCATCAGAACCACTTTTTTTCCTTTGGATTCCATAAATATGTGTTAGCATACGGTATTTGTTTATCTCTTTCTGAGTTACTTCACTCTGTTTCACAGACTCTAGGTCCATCCACCTCACTACAAATAGTTCAATTTCGTTTGTTTTTATGGCTCAGTCAAATTCCATGGTATATATGTGCCCCATCTTCCTTATCCATTCATCTGTCAGTGGACGCTTAAGTTGCTTCCATGTCCTGGCTATTGTAAATAGTGCTGCAGTGAACATTGTGGTACGTGTCTCTTTTTGAATTATGGACTTCTCAGCGTATATGCCCAGGAGTGGCATTGCTGGATCATATGGTAGTTCTATTGTTAGTTGGGTTTTTTTTGTATAAATTTATGTATTTTTATCTATTCATTATTTTTGGCTGTGTTGGGTCTTTGTTGCTGTACGCGGGCTTTCTCTAATTGCAGCGAGCAGGTGCTTCAGTGTTGTGGTGCGCGGGCTTCTCATTGCGGTGGCTTCTCTTGTTGTGGAGCGCGGGCTCTAGGCATGCGGGCTTCAGTAGTTGTGGCATGCGGGCTCAGTGGGTGTGTCTCGCGGGCTCTAGAGTGTAGACTCAGTAGTTGTGGCACACGGGCTTAGTTGCCCTGCGGCATGTGGGATCTTCCCGGACCAGGACTTGAACCCATGTCCCATGCATTGGGAGGAGGATTGTTAAACACTGTACCACCAGGGAAGCCCTATTTTCAGTTTTTTAAGGAACCTCCATACTGTTCTCCGTAGTGGCTGTATCAATGTACATTCCCACCAACAGTGCAGGGGGAGGGTTCCCTTTTCTCCACACCCTCTCCAGCATTTATTGTTTGTAGATTTTTTGGTGATGGCCATGCTGAGTGGTGTGTGCTGATACCTCACCGTAGTTGTGATTTGCCTTTCTCTAATGGTTAGTGTCATTGAGCATCCTTTCATGTGTTTGTTGGCAATCTTATATCTTCTTTGGAGAAATGTCCATTTAGGTCTTGTGTCCACTTTTGGATTGAGTTGTTTGTTTTTTTGATATTGAGCTGTGTGAGCTGCTTGTATATTTTGGAGATTAATCCTTTGTCAGTTGCTTCATTTACAACTATTTTCTCCCACTCTGAGAGTTGTTTTTTTGTCTTATTTATGGTTTCCTTTCCTGTGGAAAAGCTTTTAAGTTTGAATAGGTCCCATTTGTTTATTTTTGTTTTTATTTCCATTTCTCTAGGAGGTGGGTCAAAAAGGATCTTGCTGTGATTTATGTCATAGAGTGTTCTGCCTGTGTTTTCCTCTATGAGTTAGACAGTGTCTGGCCTTACCTTTAGGTCTTCAATCCATTTTGAGTTTATTTTTGTGTTATGGTGTTAGTAGTGTTCTCATTTCATTCTTTTACAGGTAGCTGTCCAGTTTTCCCAGCGCCACTTATTGAAGAGGCTGTTTTTTCTCCATTGTATATTCTTGCCTCCTTCATCAAAGCTAAGGTGACCATATGTGCGTGGGCTTATCTCTGGGCTTTCTATCCTGTTCCATTGATCTATATTTCTCTTCCCCAAAGTATATTTCAATAAATGTATGTACATTGTTTGTTTAGACACAAGGCTGTCACACACTTAACAGACTACAGTATAGTGTAAACAGAAGCTTTTCATGCACGGGTACACCAGAAATTTCATGTGACTCGCTTTATGGCGGTATTGGCTTCATTGCAGTGTTCTGGAACTGAAGCTGCAGTGTCTCTGAGCTGGGCCTGTACACCCAGAAGTGGGATTGCTGGATCATATGGAAATTTTATTTAAAAGATTTTGAGAAAACTACATACTGTTTTCCACAGTGCCTGCACAATGTTACATTCCTGCGTACAATATGCAAGGGTTACGATTTCTCTACCACCTTGACAACTCTTATCTTTAAAAAAAAATAAAAAATTGTAGGCATTCTAAGAGATGTGAGGTAGTATCTCATGATGATTTTGATTTGCATTTCCCAGATGATTAGTGACGTTGAGCACCTTTTCATGTACCTGGTGCTGTGTTACGTCTTTCTAACACACATACACACACACAGAGGGATAGAAGGAATCTTTTGGAAGTGATGAGTATATTATCGTGATGGTGGTGATGGTATCACAGGTGTGTGCATATGTCCAAACTCATCAAGTTATATACATTAAACATGGGCTAGATTTTGTATATCAGTTCTACGTAAATAAAGCCGTAAAAGCCCAGCAACAAGTGGTGTATTTCATGAGCCAGTGAAGCCCAGGTACATCTTGTCTCCTCTCCCAGGGGTGAACCCAAGCAGCCTTTGAACTTGGCTCACTTTCTGTTTCTTTAGTTTCCCCTTCTATTACTTTTGTGTTTCTCCTTTGTTCTCAGATTCCAGCTAAGTGGTTCCCCATTGGTGGCAGCAGTGGTTCTGAGTTTGGCTCTGTCGTTTGAAGACTTGATGGTCTCTAAAGGGATTAAGTTTCTACAGAACTGATCTCAGTTAGGTGAGAGGTAACAGAGCATCTAGTTTGTTAGTCTTTTCTTAGTCTTTTCTGTTTGTCTATTTGTCTACTTTGACAAGCTCAAATCAATTAAGAATCTCTTGCCCAATGGGATGAGAATGGCTCTTTAGTATCTAGACTGGTGAGTGTTTATTCCTGACCCAAGTCTAAGACTTAAAGCTGCAGGTAAAAGTTCCATTTCTCTGTATGTCTGTGTGTCTATAATTCAAAAAGGTCTTTACCTCTGACAGTGCGAATATGTAATGTTTTCCTACTTCTGGATCTATTAAAGTAGATTGTAGAGTCTGTTAAATTAAAGGGTTTCTGTCCTGATTGGCTTACAAAGATACAAATGTGCTTATAAAAATTATATATCCCTAAAATTCTCAGAGAGAAAGGAATTAGAACTTCTAATACTTTAAATGTGCTAGAAAAATATTCTTATTGAAATCAAGTCAGGGAATTCCCCAGCGGTCCAGTGGTTAGGACTCGGTGCTTTCACTGCCAGGGTCCAGGTTCAGTCCCTGGTCAGGAACCTAAGATCCAGCAAGCCCCTCGGTGCAGCCAAAAAAAAAAATCAACTCAGAAATTTAAAGACTTCAAGTTTACATAATTTAGGTAAATCTTTGACACATGAAGCTAGTTTAATATTTTTGGTTTAATAAAAAGTTATTCGTATCTTATTTATCAGTATTAGGCATACATTTAAAACAATTCTACTTGGGTGTGTTCTTCCTAAATTTATATAGGTGTGCCCATCAACTAAGCTCATATTACTTCTACTTAATGTTTAAGGTTATGAAAAATGTAAGTTTGTGTTTAACCACATTTAGTTTTTATTCTGACAAACTTTCTTTCAACAGTAACTATGTTTTCTACTGTGTTAGCTTGTCGATAAATTCCCAGATCTTCAGTTTACGTAAACCCTTGAACTGGTACTAAGTTGTGCTACTTACTGGATAATCATTGGATACCGAGGTCATTTGTAAGCAAGACAGAAACCTGAGGCATTGATTACTAAGCATAATCTCAAGTTATATGCTCTTGCTGCATATGTTTACTTGTTACCTAGAGGCTCTGTCTGTGGGTGTGTTAATGAATGTGTTTGTCTCTGCCACTTGAATAAGTTGTGTAAGGGATGTTTGTGGCTGTGTAAAGTTGTGTTATGTGTGTTCATGAGCTCTGCTAGCCTGAAATGCTGATGTGTGATGGGCAGTTGTCAATCATTCACTCCTAGTTTTCTTTGTGAAATGGAAGTAACTTTGGTTCAAAGTTAGTATTAATATACTATGAATGAGACTTGACCCATAGTGATGTTATCGGCTGGAACAGAACTCAGGTTCAGCTGCTCATCGCTCAGAAGTCAGTGTTCCAGAGACAAGGGTTGGTGGAAGAAGAAAGATGCTTTATTCAGGAAGCTGGCAACCTGGGAAGATGGTGGGCTAGTGTCCCCAATACCATCTCCCAGTTGCCAATGAGAGGGAAAAGGGGTTGATAGGGAAAAGACGGGAAGTCTCTGGGCTGTGCCGGTGGGGGCTCCATGCAGAGTAGCACAGTCAGCTCTGACCATCCTCTTGAAATTGGTCATGCAGCGGTGTGGTCAGTGTCATGTTGATTGTTTCAGGCACAGTTAATCTTCAATTCCAGTGTTGGTTTGTTCCCATTTCCTTGAGGCCAGTTCCTGGAATTGTGTAAGCCATTGGTTCAGGTCTGCTCAAGATGGAGCAGCTTGTGTCATAGCTCCAGTCTGGTCATCATACAGTTAGCTTTCTCCTCTTGTAGTGGTTTTAGTATCTGCAAAACAAGTTAGGAGTGTGTGTCTGACACTGTTACTTACGTCCTTCGGGAGGAAGTAAAGATTCTGTGACTGCTGTTGTCCTAATCAGTAACTGCTTGAACCTGTTCTTTGGTGACTCAGGGGAGGCCTGGGAGACTGCAGCTATTTTACAAACAAGAGGCAGGGGACATGGAAGGGCCCTGCATGGTCCTCCTTGGTTCCAGCAACCGAGAGGTACAACTTTGTATGCAAGATAATGCGATGTAGTTTTGTTTATTAACAGGAACAAAAATAGTTTGGTCCTAAAGTAAAATGACTGATTGTTCCAGCACCAGAAAGAGGATAGTGAAGGACACAACCTGAATGAGTATAGAAAGTTGTAGGAGACGGGTAGAAAGGGAATTTTATTTGTCTGAGCCGAAGGCAGCTCAGTTTTGATGTTTATTCCAGAGATTTTCAAAAAAGAGCTTATGGTTCTCTTAGTAGCAAATATTATATTGATGCAAAGCTGGAGTTTGGTTTTCTCTCTGTACAAATGATAAATTTTTTTCATGGAGTATTGGTCTCTTTAATAAGTGGTTGGAAAAGTTGTTCTCTAAATCTGCCTAAACAGCAGAGATTCTGTATCTCACTGGAAGAGGTTTCTGCACCTAGTTCTGAATTCATCCGGCCTTATTATTTTTTTGAAAATAAATGCACAGGGACTTCCCTGGTGGCTCCTTGGTGAAGAATCCGCCCGCCAGTGCAGGGCACACTGGTTCAAGCCCTGGTCCGGGAAGATCCCACGTGCTTTTAGAAACTAGAGCACGGAAAGACTAAGGTCATGTGAAATTTGAAACGCTAAATATTGTCATAGTGTTAAGCAGTTTGAAGATTGTTGGAAGAAATTATTTGTCATTCATTCAAGCAATAAACATTTGATGAATACTTGCAAAACATAAAAAACCTCTAGAGCCCGTGAGCCACAACTACTGGAATCGATGTGCCTAGATCCCATGCTCCGGAAGAAGAGAAGCCACCGCATGGAGACGCCGACACACCGCAATGAAGAGTCGCCCCCGCTCCACTGCAACTAGAGAAAGCCCACGTGCAACAACGAAGACCCAACGCAGACAAAAATAAATAAATATATAAATAAATGTATTGGGGGAAAAAAAGAAAGAAAATAAATGCACAACAAAATTTCTGCATTTCTGAGAAAGTTAAGCTTCCTTAAAACTGTGTTCCTTTTGGTCTGTTTTTTTTTTTTTTTTAAAGTCTACTGTCAGGAACTCCCTGGCACTTCAGCGGTTAGGATTCTGCGCTTCCACTGCTAGAGGCCTGTTTTCGATCCCTGATCAGGGAACTAAGATCCTGCAAGCTGCGTGGCGAGGCCGAAGAAACAGCCAAGACAAAATAATCATCTCTTGGCTGTTAAACAAAGTCAAGGACCTTTAGTTCCTCCTCAAGGGCTATTGGGTAATATTCTGAGCCACGTCCTTGGAGCTGTTTGGCAGAGACTGAAACCCCCAGCAGGTGGAAGAAGTTAACTGCATGTTGCCCACAAGCACGTAGACCCCAGACCAGTTGGAACCAGAAGGCTGATGATGTTGAGTCCCCGTTACCTCACCACTGACCAATCAGAAGAATGACCGTGAGCTGATCACGCACCCTGTAACCCTCTCTTCAACATGTAGCCCCTTTCTCTTTTCCCTGTATAGTCCTCAAGCAAAACTTCAGGAGGGGAGAGTTGGTTCTTCGGGACATGAGTCCACCTCTCTTCTGGACTGCCGGCTTCCTCAATAAAGCTATCTTTCCTTTTACCCAAAAGTTGTCTCTCAGTATTGGAGTCCTGAATGATGCAAGACCTGCCTCATCTTCTGTAGTTTTCTCTACATGAAAAATAATTGAGGACTATTTTTCAGAGTTAAGAAATGTGGTTGGATAATCACAACGCCATTAAGCAACACCTCGTTGGACAGCAAAGAGGCGAAGCCGACTGGTAATGACCACACACATCCTGACTGTGAGAAGACTTTCATCTTTATTGTAGTTCCCCAAAAGCTGCATCGCACGGTACTCTTGAACAATCTAAAATAACATACAAACATGCTGAGGCAAGTTAAAAAATTAGGACTGAATTCCCACAATTCAATAATGAGAACTAAAAAAATACAAATTTATGCTTACAAGAATTGGGAGGAAATACCCACTATGCTATAAGTAGAATGGAAATATTATGTAATAGATAAAATCAACAATCTCTCTTGAAAATGTGAGTAAAATTGTATATATGTGTAAATATACAACAGCTACAGTTCTCATCACAAAAGTTTGTAGTAATAAGATGTTTCAAAATGAAGACTATTTCAAAACTATTTAAAATAAATATATAAATATAAAATATAAAAATACAATAATTTTATAGGTGACATTTTCAAAATAAGCCAGTGAAACTTAAGTCATGAGTCATGACCCTGTGGCTGTAATTATATATATATATATTTTTTTCTAATTATATATTTTAATGTTGTTCCCTCCTATTCTGAGCCGCTACACTCCACCTTCAAATGCTTCTAGACTGGGGCAAACAAGTGTATAAAAAATGGGACCTCCAATGTTCGTCTCAGGGGAGATGGAAATGAAATGATCTGAAAATTGAGGTGGTGCCTTCCAAAAGGGTGGAATCTGAATAAACCCTGTTTTCTTATTGTCCTGCCACAGACTCCTAGAAGCACGCCCCGCTCCTAGGAGTATAACACGAAAACTGGCCTCCGCTCATTCTAGAAGATGCTGGCTTCTTCTCGATGATCTGCACAAGAGGCTTCTCCCTTCCTTCTTCACGGCTGTCGTCAGTGTCTGGATTGACCTCTTGTTGAACATCCTCATCTCTCCTGGGCTCTGTGATCTGGAAGTAAGAGAAGGAGCAAGGATGTCAGATTTCAAAGTGGCAACTGTCCAGATATAAAGGTTTTCACATTCTTAGTCAATTCTAACCAGAACTGAGACTCATTTATGATTGGAGTTTTATCTCAAATTCTCCATTCTGAACCCCAGTCCTGAACCATTCATTGTTTTCAAGTGTGATTCTTGGACTTTGGTGACCCTGACTCCAAAAACTACTGAATACACCCAAGGTCAGGCCCAGTAATCTGCTTTATAGCCCAGACTCCAGGTGATTCTGCTCAGGGAGCTGGCATTTGGAGAATGCTGCTTTAGTCTTAACTCACCTTGGTCCTTTGGCACCACTTAAATTCTGAACTTGGAAGCACACTACAGACATCACTGACAAGTCAACATCGTGGACCAGGAGACCTGAGGCCGGATCCCTAACCCTAACCCTGCATCCTAATGTCTATGTTATTATTAAGTTTTCATTTATTTACTTATTTTCTTTCTTTTATTTTTGGCTGCATTGGGTCTCTGTTGCTGTGTGTGGGCTTTCTCTAGTTGTGGTGAGCGAGGACTACTCTCCGTTGCTTCTCCTGACGGCTTCTCTTGTTGCGGAGCACGGGCTCTAGGCGCACAGGCTGAGTAGTTGCGACTTGCGGGCTCTAGAACGCAGGCTCAGTAGTTGTGGCTCGTGGGCTCTAGAGCGCAGGCGCAGTAGTTGTGGCGCACGGGCTTAGTTGCTCCGCGGCATGTGGGGTCTTCCCAGACCAGCGCTCAAACCTGTGTGCCCTGCATTGGCAGGCGGTTTCTTAACCACTGTGCCAACAGGGAAGTCCCTGGATCCTAATGTTTAAATAATACTCAGCCCTAAACTTGGTTAGTGTTATGTGCTGAATGTTTGTGTCCCCCAAAATTCTTATGTTGAAATCTTAAAATCTTAACCCCTAGGGTGCTGGTCTTAGGAGGTGGGGTCTTTGGGAGGTTATTAGGTCATGGGGTAGAGCCCTCATGAATGAGATTATTGCCCTTGTAAAAGAGACCGTGCTGTGTTGTTTCTAAGCGACGCGGTCTGTAGTAGGGCAGGTTGAATGGACTAAGACAGCTAGCTTGCAAGATTTAAACCAAATGTTTGCTCAATCCTCTGCTCACATCTAGAACTCTAATGTGTCAATTGTAATAAGCCATGCTGAAGATGGCATTCCTTAACCTTCAGTCGTTGTGATAAACCCCCTTGACCATAAACGTGAGGGGGAAAAGGTGAATTGTACTAGAGGAATCATTGGTCCAGAAGTGGTGAGTCAGGGGGAATAAAGAGTCACAGGTGATCTGGCCATAGGCAATTTGAAAGTAAATTTGGATGAATATAAAGCTAGTCATAATTCATCTTTTCTTATTGAACGTGTGGGCTGTTCTATCTAATATCCTGTTTGTGGACATTTACTTTGTTGTAGATAAATGCTAGAACCCATAACCCTGAGGGATGTAAGGCCAAAAATGAATGAAAAAGAGAAACTGGAAACACAGTATATGGAAAAGAATCACCATCTCGTCAAAGCTGTTATTTGGACCCAATTGCTTTGGGTGAAATAACTTCAGTGAGACCCATGCGTCTGGGACAAACTGGTTTCCCCGAGGTCTGGTGCCCACGGGCCTCGCGGTGCTGGTGTCTGTGTGTGGCTGTCAGTCCGTGGCTGGCGCAGAGTCGGCACGTGGCTGTGTGCCTGGCTGGCCCCCTTCACAGCGTGAGAGGTGATGTGGGTCCAGCAGTGGGATTCCTCCGATTTCCTCAGTAGACAACACGTCATTCCACCTGCACCTTTGCGCACGCAGACCTACCTTTGCGCAGGCCGATGACCTCAGGCCTGCGTGGTCCTGGGGCCTCTGGGGCAAGAGGGCGCGATCTCTTCCCCACACCCAGAGCTCTGGATCAAAAGCCTGGATCTGGAAAGACAAACAGCCCCTGGCAATGAGGATGCCGCTGCCTCCCATTGCCCCGCCTCCGGTTCTTTCTCGTCTGTCCCCAAGTCCCAAACCGAGTCCCCCATGATCCCCACCTCCTCTCCGTCCCTCCCCCTCCCCGAGACCGCCACAGCCCACCCACCTGCTCGCACTCTTCCCGAGTGACCCATGTCTTCCAGCCCATGGAACGGATGAACTGGGAACGCAGTTTGTGGAACAAGGCATGCTGGGAGCTGTTCTTTCCATAGAGGAACGAAACGATGGCCTGCTTGGGGGCCTGGTTGTTCTCTTCCATGTCGCTGGCCACATAGCTGGGGAAAGACATCAGGTCGCTGTCATCAGGACAGGAAGGGCCTCCACTTGAGATCAGCTTCCCAGAAAAGAGGCAGGCTGAGCATCCTCACACGACCCACCCAGCCCTGCCCAGCGTCACCGGGAGCTGCCCAGTCATCAAGGAGCCACTGCCAGGCAGGACCTTCAGAAGGGTGCCTCTCACACCTTGATGATGAGGACACGATCCAAACCCCCCGTTCCCTTCAACTTGTTTTATGTGCACACACCTCTCTTCCTATGTTGTAGGTACATGTACAGTTCCTGAGGGCAGGAGCTGATCTGATCTGTTTCTGCATTCATCCCTCTCCTAGCAAATGACACATTTAGGGCTTGGTTCATATTGATGCATGAATTCAACAGCCTTTTGTGAATCTCTGTTCCCACCACCTCATATTCCCCAGCATGTAGGGTGTACTTTATAAGGTTTGTTAGATGAATGAATGAATGAATGAATGAACATTTTATCTCATGGCCAAATGCAATACTGATTACCTAGAAGTCTCACAATAACAAACATTTGCCCAATGAAAAGAATTGTGCTGAGTGTTTTGGGAATGCATTGACATTTTGACGAGACCTGCCTTCCACGTGGTGTCTAGTCTAGTGGGACCGGGGAAGGGGAAAGGGGGAGATAAGAAATGACTATAATGCAAAGCATCACATTATAATACAATTTGAACTAAAGTGCCTCTGGGATTCAGAAGTTAGGGAGATCGGGCATCGTGAAGGTTTTGGTGTTTGAACCCACTTTAAGGATAGGGTCGTTTTCTTCAGATAAATGTATGGCAAAGATACCTGGATAGAAAGCTCAATAGAAACTTAGAGGGCAGGGTATTTGGAAGGAGCAGTGAAACACAGGAGTAAAGTATCAGGACGGTGTGCTGGAGATTGCAGAGAGAGTTAAATCCCAACGCAGAACTCTGGCCTTGATTTGGCATGTCATTAGCCAATGAAATTGTGTGAAGCGGTCAGACCTGTGTTTTGGAAGGATGTTCAGGCAAATAGAGCCAACTGGCTTGGGAGACTTGGAAGAAACATCAGTGGGGAGCATTTGACACCAAATCCGCGCTATGTGATACGGGCCCCGATTGTGGCATTTGTCGTGGGAATGCAGAAACGGAAGATAATCACACTTGGTGCTGATGTCGGAAGACCTGAGACCGGAGAATTCGAACCGGAAACGTCTC